>NW_020664389.1:5324339-5356609 GCF_002925995.2 Terrapene triunguis
CCCACGAAAGCTCATGCTCCAATACGTCTGTTAGTCTATAAGGTGCCACAGGACTCTTTGCTGCTTTTACAGATCCAGACTAATATGGCTACCGCTTTGATCCTTAGAGTTTGTTCCACAGAGTGAGTGGCTTCATCCTTGGATATATCATCCACTTAAAGCACAGTACAAGAAGTACAGAACTTAACACACTAATAGATAAAATTACTGAGGAAGAGAGCAGCAGGTACTCTCTCCCTCTACCTGTGGGAAGTTTGTCTGAATTCAACACATCCGCACTTTTCAAATAGTTATAATTCTCTCAAAAGATCTGTGGTACTTAGAGTTTCGATAAGCTTCCCAGGTACATTTGTATGTTTTCATGTTCAGATATAAGAACAGATGCACGAAAACCAGTGTGAAGCTAGCTTTGTTGTATCAGCATAAAGAATTTATTCTTCAGGTAGCGCTCCTGGCAATGCAATTAAATCTACCACACTGCTGTTTTTCAAACACGCTACCCCTTCAAGGGTCAATTGATTAGTAACTTTTATTAAATATTAAATTACTGTATTAATGTTTGAAGTTTCCAAAAACTGGCCTTGCATTGAAATTCATTGTTCTTTTCTTTCTTTGAAGCGTATGGAGTCATTAGTAAGCCTGCAACTACAATAGTGCCAATAAAATAAAATGTAAAGCAAGTGAATAGTGTTGCTCTATAGATGCTGCTACAGAACCAATACCTCTTCAGTGTACCCTTGCCATGCAGAAATTAACCACCTCTCTAAGAACTTATGGCTACTATAACTCTCAGACTAGTCATTATAAATAGCCAACTTAATACTTGGATGGCCTTCAGGGACTGCTGACCTTGAATTCCCTTCCTATGAGCATGTCTAAAACTGTCCAAGCAATCTACGTTAAGCAAGTCCTATATTTATAAAATTTCTAGAAATGGATAATGTGGTAGCCTTGCTTACTGGGCTTGGAACCAACAACTATTTTCACTAACTCTATTTTAGCACAGGGATGAAGAAACATGCAATATGTATCATCAGTTATGTCTTGACCTAGGGGTTGTCACTCCTGCAATTGACTTAATGCCTTCAGCTCGTATTCCATGCAGTCCCCTCTACTAATCTGGCTCTCACTCCAGAAGTAGGTGTAAAATAGATGGAAATATCCAGCTGAAAAGCAACTTTTCATTATTATTCCCACCCCAAAAAACTCATCCCAAATCCCTAGACTGATTTAATTACCCTAAAAACTTGAGCATTCTCTCGCCTATGACAATTTTGGGGTACAGTAGAGTCACAAAGGCAGTTCCTACACAACACTCCTTACCAAATATTAGCAAAGGGGCCTTGTCCAAGGGAAATGGGATGTGACCGGGGCACCTATGCAGACTTCTTTTTCCTGTTTTAAGAGACAGCAAGTTAGAGCAGCCTTTAGGTTGCTTTACTGGCACCAGGGGTCAGGTCAGAGGCCAGCAGCTCCAGGATTTGGGGAGAACAATGATGGTTTAAAGCCACCTTTACTCCCCGTCTGAACTTGAGCCAAGTGTTCTTCACACAGTCTGAAGAAATTGATCCTTAACTTCAAAAGAACAGTTAAGCTTCACGAAGGTTGCTAATTGGCACAAGTATACTTATTGCATATTTTAAACTCAAAACTTCAATGCAAGACAATAACCAATTAAGAACACCATTTTATGCTACCCACATCATAATAAACAAACATTATACTTATCAAGAAAAAAAATCTTATTCTAACTCAGATGGATTATATTCATTAAGTATTATTTTTATCTGAAGTTTGGTATCTATGTAACCCCCTCTCCTGTTCACTGGCCCAGTGTGAGGTTGTTAAAGATAGGGGAAGCCTGCCTTGTGACTTTGTACACAACTCTGGGAAACTGGGCCTGAGGCTCCTTTGTGTGCTCTGAGTTGTTTGTCAGTGTGTGTTCACCTCAGACCAGACCCACACAGACAAACCACCAGGAACAAGGCTTTATTCTGTAAAGAACATAGAACAGGATTACAAGCAGCCGCCTCTCTGCTTGCCTGCTATGTGCTCCCAGCTCAGTCAGTGCTGAGACTTCCTGCTGGGGGTCAGAGGGTACATCCTGGCAGGAACCAGGAATTCTCCCAACATGCCGCAGTTTGTAGTCTACAGCTTGTAGTTCCCAGGGCTGCTGTTACAGCACACTGGACTTTGGGCTACACCCTTCCCCCACTTATTGAAAGGGCAACCTCATCCCTTTCCTTAGTCAAAACCTCTGAGGTCAAATATCGCATGCAATCCCTTTTTTCAAATTTTCCAAGAGCTTTCTGCTGCACGTTGCCCCACAGCAGCACTGGCCAAACTCCCCATCTCTGCTCTTCTTTCATCAGGCAGTCCACTGTTCCAAATCAAGCCGGATAGGTGCCCTTCACTGTCTTGTTGAGTGCTGAGAAGCTGGTGAACTATCTTTGGGCACCTGTCCAATCTGGTCCCACTCTGTCTGCCCTTCTCCAATCCAATTAGGTTCATTCAGATTCTCCTCAGTTTGGTCGGTCTCCTCTGTGGTCCCCATGGTCTGGTCAGACTCCTCCAGGTCAGAGTACTGTGGGTCTGAGTCAAAATGGTTTGGGTCTGGGTCTTGTGACTCAGTACAGTGCAGCCCTGGCTCCCCTTCATTGCACTGCCCATCTCCCATGTCCCAGGTGTCCCCTGTGTACGCCTTCCCCCTTCTGATTTTCTTTCTCCTGTAGCAGCCTGTTCTATCTACAGAGCCCCCAGTAAGTTCCTTCTCTGCCCCTGCCTCCAATGGGAAGTTTCCCTCAAGTCCCGGCTTGGCTCCCTCCATTTGTACCTCCCTGCCTGCTGGTTGATTGACTCCACCCATAGGTAGAAACATGCATGGTATCATCCGTTCCCCTCCTCTTGACTCCGGCTGCACAGCATAGACATGCAAGTCCCCTTGTCTTCTGATCATGATATAGGGAATTGGTTACCATCTGTCTCCCAATTTCTGTCTCCCTTTCCTCTCCCTGGCTACTAGCACCCTGTCTCCAGGAGCCAGTGGGGCTTCTCACGTCTGGCGGTCATAGTACTGTTTCTGGTGAAGTTTGGTAGCTCCAGATGCCTGATGATATGCTCTCTCTAGGCATTCCCTTAGCCAGGAGACGTACTCCTCCACTCCCTCATCTCCCCAGTGGGGGAAACCCAGGGCCAGATCTACCTTCAGCCTTGGGTGCTGGCCAAACATTAAGAAGAATGGGGAAAACCCAGTGGACTCATGCCAGGTGCAGTTATAGGCATGAGTCATGGGCTCAACATAGTCCTTCCAGTTCGCACTTTGGTCCGGACGCAGGATTCCCAGCATATTCATGAGTGTTCAGTTGAACCGCTCAGTAGTTCCATTCCCTTGAGGATGATAGGACGTGGTTCTGCTCTTTGAAGTCCCCAACAGTTTCCAAAGCTGGACCAGGAGATTACTTTCAAAATCTCTCCCCGGTCCGTATGCATCCTTTCAGGGATGCCATAGTGGCAGATGAACTGTTTTCACATCTCCTTGGCCACAGTAGATACCCACTGGTCCTGAGTAGGGTATGCCTGAGCATAGTGAGTGAAGTGGTCAGTGACTACAAGGACATTCTCGATGCCCCCACGAGATGGTTTCAGGGTGAGAAAGTCGAGGCACACTAGCTCCAGGGGCCTGTTGGTATGGATTGAGATAAGTGGAGCTTGGCCTTCAGAGATGTCTCTTTCTTAGGCAGCACCTTTCGCAAAAGAGGCACCACCCCTGATTGGTGGACTGCATGCCTGGCCAATAACAGTGAGTGCAGATGAGATCGATGGTACGGTCAATGCCCACGTGTCCAATGTCCATGTGCAGAGCTTCTAACACTTCTCTCTGGAGTTTCTCTGGCAGCACCACCTATTGGATCTGTCCCTCTCCTGGGATTGTTGTCCTCCTGTAAAGGATCCCCTCTACCAGCTGCAATCGCTTCCATTGATTCAGTAAAGTCCGCACTGGTGTTTCTTCCTTCTGCCTCTCCCGGGCACTGGGTGGCCATTGCCTGGGCAAGTAGGTCCTTACTCAGGAGATTACTGCATCCTTTTCCTGCACCCTCCTCAATTCTTCTTTGGGCAGGCCTGGGATTAATTCTATGCCTGGCCTGTGGAGCAGCTCAGCTCTCTCCGTTGCATTCCTTTGGCATTCACCCTGGGTTGTTATGGAGGACACATTGCATCCAGCATTCATAACTGTAGCCACCTCCTCCCGGGGTAACCGAGACAGACCATCAGCATTGACATTACTTCTCCCTGGCCAGTACTTTATGTCAAAGTTGAACTCTGCCAGCTTTGCCATCCACCTTTAAACTGGTTGCGTCCAATTTAGCAGTAGTAGTAACATAGGTCAGTGAATTGTTGTCAGTCAGCCCTGTAAATTGGTGTCCTAGTAGATAGTCTCTAAATTTATCTGCCCATTTTAACGCCAATAACGCCAGTTTATGGGCAGGATATTTTTTTTCTGAGGGAGTTAAGCCCCAGCTGGCATAAGCTATGACTCTTTCCTTCCCTGACTGAACCTGAGCCAGTACAGCTCCTAGCGCCTCTGTGGCTGCGTCTGTCTGGAGTATGAATGGTAAGCTGTAACCAGCATATCCCAGTATTGGTGCAATAGTCAGCTTTGTCTTCAGCTCTGTGAAAGCCTGGTCACATTCTTCTGTCCAAACAAAACTGGGTTTCTTAGTGGGACCCCTCTGATCTCTCCTTCTGGTCTGGGCTTCACCTGAAGTTAATCTGAATAATGGGGCTGCCAGTTTGGAATAGCCTTGATATATCTCCTGTAATAGCCAGTGATCCAAGGGCATGTCTACACTATGAAATTAGGTTGATTTATAGAAGTCGATCTTTAGCAACCGATTTTATACAGTTGATCGTGCGTGTCCCCACTAAGTGCATTAGTTTGGCAGAGTGCATTCTCAATACCGTGGCTAGCATCGACTCACGGAGTGGTGCACTGTGGGTAGCTATCCCACAGTCCCCGCTGCCCATTGGAATTCTGGGTTAAACTCCCAATGCCCGATTGGGCAAAAACATTGTCGCGGATGGTTTTGGGTACATGTCATCAGTCTCCTGTCCCTCCCTCCCTCCCTCCTTGAAAGCAACGGCAAACAATCATTTTGCGCCTTTTTTCCTAGGTTATCCGTGCAGATGCCATAGCATAGCAAGCATGGAGCCCGCTTAGCTGCACATTGCTTTTGTGAGCATTGCAAATACCTCGTGCATTATCCTGAAGTATGTGCAGAGCCTAGCTAGGAGCCACCAGCATGAGGAAGATTGTGAGGAGGACATGGACACAGACATTCCTGAAAGCATGGGATGTGGCAATTGGGGCATGTTGATACAGTGAAACGCTGATTCTGGGCCCGACAAACAAGCACAGACTGGTGGGACCACATAGTGTTGCAGGTATGGGATGATTCCCAGTGGCTGCGAAACTTTTGCATGTGTAAGGACACTTTCATGGAACTTTGAGAGTTGCTTTCCCCCGCCCTGAAGCACAGGAATACCAAGATGAGACCTGCCCTGACAGTTGAGAAGCGAGTGGTGATAGCCCTGTGGAAGCTTGCAACGCCTGTCTGTCAGTCGGGAATCAATTCAGAGTGGGCAAAACTACCGTGGGGTCTGCTGTGATCCAAGTAGCCAGGGTAATCAATACCCTTCTGCTAAGAAGGGTAGTGACTCTGGGAAATGTACAAGGCATAGTGGATGGCTTTGCTGCAATGGGGTTCCCTCACTGTGGTGGGGCGATAGACAGACTGCATATCCCTATCTTGGCACCGGACCACCTTGCCAAAGAGTACATAAACTGCAAGGGATACTTCTCAATGGTGTTGCAAGAACTGATGGATCACAAGGGCCATTTCACTGTGCCCTTGGATGTTTAAAGGGGCGCTGGCGCAGTTTGCTGAGTAGGTTAGACCTCAGCGAAAGCAATATTCCCATTGTTGTTGCTGCTTGCTGTGTGCTCCACAATATCTGTGAGAGTAGGAGGGAGATGTTTATGGTGGGGTGGGAGGTTGAGGCCGATCGCCTGGTGGCCAATTTTGAGCAGCCAGACACCAGGGCAATTAGAAGAGCACACCGAGGCATGCTGCGCATGAGAGAGGCTTTGAAAAACAGTTTCATGACTGACCAGGCTACGGTGTGACAGTTGTGTGTGTTTGTCCTTGATGCAAAGCCACCCCCCTTGATGAATGTACTTCCCTGTAAGCCAATCCCCCTCCCCCCTTCGATCACAGCTGGCACAGGAAATAAAGTCCCTATTGTTCTGAATCCATTCATTCTTTATTTATTAAAAAAAACTTGAGATCACTGACAATGCTGACTAGTAAAAGGAAGCCTGGGTGTACAAAGGGTTTGATAATGGGGTGGGGTGAGGGAGGAGGGAAGGACAAGGCCACATTGCTTATTGTAGCCACACTACAAATCAAAGCTGTTTGAATGACAGCCTTCTGTTGCTTTGGCCATCCCCTGGAGTTGAGTGGCAGGGTGCCCGGAGCCTCCCTCCTATCCCCCCCCGCGCGTTCTTGGGCATCTGGGTAAGGAGGATATGGAACGTGGCGAGGAGGGCAGGCAGTTACACAATGGCTGCAATGGGGGTCTGTACTCTAGTTGCCTTTCCTGCAGCTCCACCAGATGCCTCATCATGTCCGTTTGCTCCCCCATTAGCCTCAGCATCTCCTCCTGCGTGTTCTGATCACGCTCACTGTATGCTTTCCTTGCCTGCTGTGCATTCTCCTCCTCCTCTTCTTCCTCATCCACAAAATCCTCATCCGTGGCTGCTAGCAGATACTGTATATCTTTTATCCAGTCCTCAATGTCTACCCTGCAATCTGTACCACCACCGAACACAGGAACCCCACGGATTTGATTCTGTGCAGGGAGGTATGGCATTATCATGTTCCTCCCCAAGATTCCCCCCCCCCCCAATACCTTCACCTTAAGTAGCAGGAGTCTCCTGGCTACAACACCCATTCAGGGTCTCTACTTTAACTGACACCAAACCAGAGTCAGGCCAACCCCCCTGAGCTCCAAACTGTGAATCCATGCTGTCCTGGTTCTCTTGTGTGGCAGTTTCCCTACTGTGTGCAAAAAATTAAACTTCCCCTATCTGAATCATGGCACCAATAACTAAAAAAATTTAACCCCCTCTCCTGTTCACTGCCCCAGTATGAGGTTGTTAAAGATAGAGGAAGCCTGCCTTGTGACTTTGTACACAACTTTGGGAAACTTGGCCTGAGGCGCCTTTGTGTGTTCTGCATTGTGTGTCAGTGTTTGTGCAACTCAGACCAGACCCACTCAGACAAACCACCAGGAACATGGCTTTATTCTGTAAAGAACACAGAACAGAATTACAATGTATCAGCCTCCTCTCTGCTTGCCCACTACGTGCTCCCAGCTCAGTTAGTACTGAGATCTCCTGCTGGGGGACGGGGTGGAGGGGTAGAGGGTACATCCTGGCAGGAACCAGGAAGTTCTCCCAATATGCAGCATGTTTGTAGTCCACAACTTGTAGTTCCCAGGGCTGCTTTTAAAGCACACTGGACCTTGGGCTACATCTAAATATTTTGGGCCAGAACTTCTGCTGGGATAAAATACCCTTCACACAAAATTACATAATTCACTTATGCTTGAGTTTCAGACTCCCCCCATGCACCTTTACATGGATAGTAACCTGTAAAGTTACACACACAGAGTGTGGTGTTTGACAGAGGGCCTGACTAAACTCAACCAATTTTACACCTATGTAACTCCACTGATGTTAATGGGCTTCTCTATTGGGGATGCTTGAGTTACACTCTGCATCGAGGTGGGAAGGCCAAGGTGGCTTCACATCATCTTTCTAGCCCCTGCTGGTGGGCCCAGCTGGGGGCCAAAGGGGCTTCTCTGATACCCAGCTCCCTGCTGTTGGTGTAGGGGTAATAGCTGTGGGGAAGAAAGGGGACATTTGCAGGCCATCCCTTTGTACCACTGATTCTTATCTACCATACTGGCCATTTGGGACTACTGGCAGTGTGTGCAACTAAATTATGCCCCGTGCAAAGCTGGCCCAGGTCAGGGGACTACAAAGACTGCCTTTGCATTTCCCTGTCTAAGCTGTGCTATGCACTCCAGAGCCATAACTGCCAAACCGGACCTTGATACCTGTGTGTTGAGTCCCCATAAAACCAGCCAACAAAAGCTTAATTATGGAGACATTTGTCTACAGAACGCAGATTACGAACTGTCCATATTCAGCACTTGGATACAAGATTATTTGTGACATTGCAGATTACAGCTATCGTAATCCACAGCCTGTGAGCTCTTGTTTGTAGTCCACAGGCAAATATAAACGTGTCAGAGTACATCTCTTTTATTTTGGGCTAACATGCTACAAAATTGTCAACAGTTAGCATCTGAATCCCTCTGTGCTGCTATTTCTGTTTCCTCCAGGCCTGGTCCTGCTCATGTTGACAGGAGTCTGGTTTTTATTTTCAATCAGAGAAAGATTGAGCCCTCAAATAATACTTTTATAAACTGGGTTGGCAAGTACAAGGGCTAACTGGAATCTTAGGCAGGCTTTATATTTCAGAAAGTAATTTGTTTTTTGTTTTTTTTCTTTTTAAATTCTGTTTTAGGCACCTACTCTGGTGTGAAAATTTGATGCCCATGAAACTGAAGGGTTAAAACAATGGCTAAAAGGTGGACATATTGTGAGTTGGTGGTGTCAGGCTTCCCAATGCAGTTCTGACAACACACTCACTCCCAGCCTGGTACATTTCCAGCCTGGTACTGATTGACTCGTGGGCAGAATCTTAGGGCTCTGTTGAATTGTGTGATGACTCTTTTATGTTATCAGATGTTCTCTAGGGACTAGGACAATATCACTAAATTCATTTCAACTCATGAGCTACTGGAAACCTGAATTTGAACCCAAAAATCTTCACAGGTCTCATTGCACTAATACTCTGTGAAATTTTGTTTCTGGACAACATTTGTAACCATTTGGGCTTTTTTAGGTTACCAACATACAAAGGGATTAACAATTCTCCTAGGAAAAAGTGTAGGCTGGGATGGGGAAGAGACCAAAGCTGTGCCAGGCAATATAATGATATCAGGGATGGATTGGTCCATCAGCCAATAAAAATAGATTTTACTGGTTTATGAATGACAAGGTGACTGAGGTAATAAATAGGACCAACAAATAGGAGACAAGCTTTTGAGCTTGGTTTATGAGTGTAATATATTGGGGCATCCAATCAAATCCTGCTATTAAGGGGCAGGAGTTGGTACCCATAGACTGATTTCTGATAGCTGATCCAGCGTAACGATATTCATTATGAAAATTATGCAGTCATTTACCTGTTCACTTTACTACCATCAGACCTAGCCTCCTTCATTTAAGAACACGGGCTTTAACTTGACCATGGCTGTTTGCATATGAGCCTGCATGTACTGTGAGGTTGTAGGAATACAGGTTTCAATTCTGAAAACAATGCAACTAAAATTAAGGTTCTTTTTTCAGTAAATACAGAGTTTCAATAATATGAGCAGGATTGTGCTCTTTGGTTAACCAAGAGTTTTACACAAGACTTCAGTCTGGCCAAGATTGGAACCAAAGCTGTAGAAATTTTGACAATGGTATTGTGTGCTTAAATTTTCACTACTTAATTGTAGGGGGAGATTTTAGGATCACTGGAGAACTAATCATGTTACAGGTCATAATATTTAGTCACCATGACATATTTTCTTGAAGTGCACCAGTGGCACCCATTGTTAGAAATAACAGTACATGTGAAAATGCCCTCAGTATAAATCTCTGAAGGACTACATACATTTTTTCCGAGGCAGAGGTTTTGACACAAAGTTCTTTCCCTTCAAGAAACATGTGGGTGTGTAGGATAAACAAAGAGAGAGAACTCCAAACTAAGAGTAAAAGTCATATGCTGCTGTTATAGATGTTACCTAGCTACAGCAGTATGCCACACTTATACTCTTAAATAGAAATGTTCTGTTTACTTGCTTAATACAAATTTTAATGGACTTATAAACTTTAAGATCCTGAATTCATTAGTTCTAGATTTTATCAAAATAAGTAGGAAACATACAGTATGTGCCATCACTCAATGGTCAGTAAGTATTTTTGGTTTTATTAGTTTAACATAGGCTCAAGGAGAGTGCAAAATTGATATTTCTATGTATTTGAGTGTGAGTCTGTGAGTGTGTATACACACGATGCTGTGAATAGTGCCCCTGATCCTCAGCCTTGGCTAAGGAATGTTCAGTGCATCTCAGGAGGTGGTGGAATGGTGGATTTACGCCATCTATATGCTCACGCAAACCCCAGGCCATTCTGGTGTTTGATTTGTCTCTGGTGCAAGTTAGTTGGTCTAATCTGAAACAACTGCCAAGCCCCTCAAGGGGCCATTCCAGTAATGAGGGATTGCTGTGAGAATAGGACACTGGCCATTCCCTCTTTATCCCAATACACCCCCTACAGCAGTGCTGGTGGGGGGGGGGGGGGGGGGGGAGGGGGACGGAGAGGCAGCATTGGAACCACTATAGTAGCTTTATACTACCTAAGGGTTCCCCTATGCAGGGAGGTCTGATCAGTTGTGAGCAGCATAAAACCACCCCAACCTGCTATGGGATTAGGGCCATAATATGTTAATGTGAAGACTTTTTCCAAGTAATCTTTGCCATCTGTTGTCTCACACTAATGTTAATATTAATAATGTATAGGTCTTCTCTTAATATCACAGAGGAAGCAGAATGCTAAACCCTAACATAGAGACAAGAAGAGTTTAAAAAAAAAAAAGAAGAAGCAGCTTATACAACCATATGGGATAGCCTAGGAAAGGGTAATAATAAGTGGTTTTGTTGTTGTTTTTAAAGCCTTCACTGAAAAAGCAATGCAAATGGCTAACATTGCTATTGTTCCTCCATTGTCTTTTTAGCCTTCTAAAACAAGGTATGTTTATCTATTTGGTTCACCAGTGCAGTTCATGTAAAGATCATGTATAAAGCACATGCTAACAGTATAGGTATTACAGGTAGTAGTTATTGCTGGGCAAAAAACGAAAATCAGTCATTATCGTGTATAAGTTACAGCAGAGCTGAAGTAGTATAATAATGTTACCAGTTCAAGCCAGCAGGATCTTCTCTCTATACTTAACCTTGATTTCCTCAGAGACCAAATATGCAAATCACCAAATGAGATCTGCAATAAACGTTGCAATCATAAGGAAGCGGCAAGTTATAGTTCTAAACAGTCAAATCAGCCTTTCCTGCCCATGCAGAACTTCAGTTTAATCCTTTAGTAATAGGATTAATAACAGATTCACCATTCACACCATCCTTTGAGTTTTTTGCATGAACCAATTTAGATATTTCATAGAGGGACAAAGTAGATTTTTAGACCTAGTCAAAAACTATGGCAATAAGGCACAAAATCAGTTAAGGAACTGAAAATGAACAACTGGAAGATTGCTATCCAAACAATATATTCTGTAGCTCCAAGAAGCTAGACATATGAAGTGAGTGGGATACCCGGTGCTTCTAAACTGAAGGGAAAAAAACAACCTTGAGGATAAACAAGTAATGGTAAAAGGAATAAGTCCCTCTTAATAGAGACTTACCAGAGGATAAACAAGTAAAGGAATAAAGAACCTGTGAAGCTCAGAAATGTGTATGCACTTCATGAAATATAACTCCACTAAGAAATGCAAAGCTCTGACAGACTGCCTTTGATTTCTTTTAATAACACTTGAAGGTCAGATACCATAGCTGTTCCTGGAAATCCTAAAAAGATTTCCAGGGGATGGTTCTACAAGTTCGAAAGAAACTGCCATATACTATATTGTACAACATATATCTATTGACTAAAATATATTAGATTACTTCCTACAGCTGACTCAGACATAGTTGTTATAAAAGGGTTTCACGTTCCAGAAAGCAGCACGTAGTAGTCTATGTAAACAGGCTTGTAGATGCTGGACACAGAACAGCCTCAGGAAGGTCACAGAGGTCAAGCTGATTACCGCCTCTAGCTTTGGCAAGCTCAGAGCTCAGCTGGGTTACCCAAGTTCACAACAAGCTATTGACATTCAGCTGCATTGCTTACTCATTACCAGATCAGCAGGGGACTGTCTGGGTCTAAAGTTAACCCTTTTTATGCCACTCTTTAAGGCGCTTACAGCACTACTGTGTATGTTTATTCAGAGGCCAGTGCTGAACAGAAAGCAGCAAACTGTCTACACTGAAAGTAGCAACATATCTTTTCCCTTCAATTTTGGCTCATAAGTCACACAATCATTTCCAGGTGAAAGTTTGAAACAAGAATGCAGGCAACATAACAAATATAACAGAATTTTAAAAACAAAATAGAATATTAAAATTAAAGCCATTTTACACTTTCATGTTGAGAAAAGTATGAATTTTAAGTTGAAAGAAAATATTCCATCATGAAGAACAATTTCATATGATACTTAGGCAAGGGAGCCATTGAGTGATTTAAAAGACCCGGGTCTCCTTGCCGCCCATGTTTTTGCGAAATCACAAATCTCTCAATGTTTAGTGTTTTTCTTAAAGCCCCAACTCCTGATTATGTGAGAATCTCAGTTTTGTTTTGTTTTTTTAAAGTAAGTTTCTAGCCCTCATGGATTCAGAGAGATAAGCTTGAAAATGTGAACCATAAAGGCTTGAAAACCAGAAGCAAATAAAACAAATCCCAAACTTATTATTTTTAAATTCATTATTTTTAAGTCATTCATAATTATTGAGAGAGAGGGGAGGATTGACTCCTGATTTTTGGATGCTTGAGTTTGGCAGCACTGCATCTACCCTGCATCTACACTATTTCACTGGTATCATATAAATCCATCTAAAAGAATGTTTGTTTTATACCATACTTCCTAAGAAATAAAAGCAGAATCAAAAGTAATTCTGTAGCACTGCAATAAAAAATGCTATTCTACCCCCCTATCAAGTCAAAGACCTCCTCTACAAAGAGAGGCAGTCTGTACCATTTTGTCAGAGCTCTAAACAGATAGTCAAAAGCAGATATGTGGAATGGTCTTATTTATTTCAGCTTTCCCTGTAACTATATTGCATGCCAGATTTCATTTGGAACATTGAAGTCAGAGGAAGTGAATTTCACAAGACTTTAAATATTAGTTCAATTTCATGACATTTTGATGGTTATTTATATATATCCCAAAGTATGCTAGGTGCTTTACAGACACACAGAAGAGACAAGGGCCTTATCCCAGGAGCTTCTAATCAAAAATTAAAGTGATAAGTAAGTGATGGAAGAAGTAATGCAACAAAAAGACAAGTGAATAAGTTTAGCTTAAATGTGGTTAGTGCCACAAGTTAATTTCTAAAGTCAAAAGAGTGGGAATTAGATTACATAGGTCACTTCAAAGTATTGTTTCAAGGAGGCGTAAGTGAAAGCTTGCTTGACTTGGCCAAGGAAGAAGTTCTAGGTTTATAGCACCTCATAGAATATAAGGAGATGAAAGTGGGAGAAGGACACAAAGGGACACAAAACCTCTCCAGCGCATTCATCAAAGATCTACAACCTATCCCAAAGGATGATCCCTCACTCTCACAGACCTTGGGAGACAGGCCAGTCCTCGCTTAAAGACAGCCCCCCAACCTGAAGCAAATACTCACCAGCAACTACATACCACACAACAGAAACACTAACCCAGGAACCAATCCCTCCAACAAACCCCGTTGCCAACTCTGTCCGCATATCTATTCAAGGGACACCATCATAGGACCTAACCACATCAGCCACACCATTAGGGGTTCGTTCACCTGCAGATCTACCAATGTGACATATGCCATCATGTGCCAGCAATGCCCCTCTGCCATATACATTGGCCAAACCGGACTGTCTCTATACAAAAGAATAAATGGACACAAATCAGACATAAAGAATTGTAACATTCAAAAAACAGTAGGAGAGCACTTCAATCTCCCTGGACACTCAATAACAGACTTACAAGTGGCCATTCTTCAACAAAAAAAACCTTCAAAAACTGCAGAACTGGAATTAGTTTGCAAACTTGACACCATCCAATTGGGCCTGAATAAAGACTGGGAGTGGCTGGGTCACTACAAAATATATTTTTCCCTCTGTTGATACTCGCTCCTTCTTGTCAACTGTTGGGAATGGGCCACATCCACCCTAATTGAATTACAAAAAGTAATTTTCCCTCTGTTGCTATTCACCCTTTCACCTAATTTAATTGGCCTCATTAACACTGATCCCCCCCCCCCACTTGGTAAGGCAACTCCCATCTTTTCATGTGCTGTATATTTATACCTGCTTACTGTATTTTTCACTCCATGCATCTGATGAAGTGGGTTATAGCTTATTCCCAAATAAATTTTTTAGTCTCTAAGGTGCCACAAGGACTCCTCGTTGTTTTTACTGATACAGACTAACACGGCTACCCCTCTGAACCCTGTCGCAAAGGGGATGGTTAGTCAAGTGGTTTGGGCAGAGCAATGGGGAGATGAAATAAAATAGGTGGCAGTATAGGCAAGAACTAAGTAGTCCAGGCCTTGAAGGCAATGATGAAGAACTTAAATTTGATACAAAGGGTCAGAGAAGAGACTTGAAGAGGGACTGGGTATGACCCAAGCAGCAGGTGAAATAGATGATACTTTGGGTGGACTGAGGTAAAAGTGATTAGGATCTCAACAGTTGTTTGACAGAGACAATGGAGAAGGGCAGACAGATGTTGTAGAGGAAGAACTGTCAAGACGTAGTGGTAGTATCAATGTAGAGGGGAAAAGGAGAAGGGAAGGGGGTTGAAGAGAAGATTTTCACTATTTGTTAGGTTAAGTTAGTACTGGCAGAAGGCCATTCAGGAAGCTATGTCAGAGAGGCAGTTGGAGATCCAAGTTGTTAGTCTGAACAGGAGGGGAGAAGTGAAGATGGAGAAGTACACTCATAAGTCATCACTTTAGAAGTTGCAGTTAAAGCTCTGAAACAAGATGAGGTTGCCTAAGTATAGACAGCGAAAAGGAGAAGGCCAAAAAGAGGATGCTCAGAGAGATACTTATGGAGAGTGAGGAGCAGGAGGAGTCCCTAGAGGAATGGACATGAATAAATACAAGAAAAGTACAGACTTTCTGAAGACTAGAGAAGAAAAGGCTTGCAGGAGGAGAAAGTGTGCTGTCAGACTGAGAAAGATGGAAAGGAAGCTTTCAGAATTGGCCAAGGTGACATCATTGTTGACTTTGGAATGAGCCATCAGTGCAATGGAGGGGGCAGAAAGTAGAATGTAAGGGGATCAAGGAGAGAGTTGGAAAAGTGGGAGCAGATTGTATATTCAATACATTTGGTGGCAAGGAGAAGGAAACATATGAGTTGGCAACTGAAGACAGAGTTGGGGTCAAATGAGAGTTTTTGGATGATAGGGTAAATGATAGTGTGTTTCTAAAGCAGTGGAGAGAGCAGTGCCAGGTTTACAATGGCTCCAGTGGCTCCATGGAGCCGGGCCCATGCTCAGAAGGGGCCCGGCCTGCTCCGCTTGCACTGCTCCCCGAGACCCCGCTGACTCCCCCCACCCACCACTTGCTCCTCTTGGCCTGTCTGCCGGCTGGCCGAGGACTCCTCTCCACCCCCTGGCTCCACCTCCTGCTCCTCTCAGCCCCCTGGCCAGACCCCACTGCCCCTCCGGCTCTGGGCAGTCTCTGCTTCCCACCACCTGTGGGGCCCTGCCTGTGTCCCCAGAGCTGAGCCGCCTGGGACTGGTGCAGAAGCCTGGCCAGTCTCAGCCAGGTGTGTGTGTGTGGGGAAACAGTGTGGAGGGCTTGGCTGGGCCCCTCCAGGCAAGTGCGTCTTGAGGGACCCCAGCCGGGGCAGGTCCTGGCCTGGCTGATCGCACCACTCCCGAGGGGCCAAAGCGATTCCTGGCCCTGGGACCAGTCCTGGCTGCACTGCCAGATCAGCTCAGCAGGCACAGTTGCTTCCCAGCAGGACTGGTGAGTGCAGCCGGGAGGCAGGGCTTGGGGGAGTGGGTCTGTGGGGAGTATGTGAGGGGTGCTGGGCTGTGAAAGGGCGGGGAAGATCTCTGTGTATTGGGGCACTAGGGAGTGGGAGTTCTGTGTAGGGGGTGCTGGGCAGTTGTGGTGGGGCTGTGGGCAGGGGTGGTGTGCAGGGTGCTGTGCATTTGTGGGTGGGTCTTGGGGGGCACTGGGAATAGTGGGTCTGGGGGGCCTCTGGCCATAAGGAGTCGGGGGGGCATTGGGTGGGGGGGCTGTGTGGGGTGGCATAGGTCCACCCCCCGAGGGGAAGGGGCACGCTGGCAGCACAGGGCCGGGCAGGCCACTGTGCATCTGGCAACTGCCAGTTTGTAAATAGTGCCCTCGCATTGGGCGGAGCAGGGCTGCCCCTGCCATGCCAAGCCCCATTGCCTCTGGCTGGCTCCTCGCTCCGGGGACTGACCTCCCTGTGCTATGCTCCATTGCCTACATGGGGGCCCACAAATATGTTTGGCGCTGGGCCCACAAAAGGTTAATCTGGCCCTGACGAGAGAGAGAGAGAGAGAGAGAGAGAGAGAGAGAATAGTTGAAGATGATGGAGGGGGAGGTTGTAAGGTATATTTCAATGGGAGTTAGGAACTTAAATATCTCTTGAGTATTTGGGCCTCAGGGCTTGTTTACACAGGGAAATTGACCAGATTAGCTTTCCATCTGGACACTTTATTCTCGAATAAAAGTCACTTTATTCCAGGATAAATACTTTGCCTTGGAAGTGCACTAATTATTCTGAAGTAAATGTGACTTATTCTAGAATAGAGTGCCCACATGGGGAGCTCTTCCAGAACAGCTGTTGTAGACTAGCCTACTTGGAATAGCTATTGAGATCAATTTCTCCCATGTAAACAAGTCCTAAGAGAAATCAGGAGTTGGGAGAGGAGAGGACAGAGGAGTTAGTGGATAACATTGGGAGAAATATGCCCCACTCTCTGGCTCTGAAGAAAGAAAAGAGGGCTCTTGGGGGAAATAAAAGGGAAGATAAAATAAATGCTCACATGAGCTTGTATCAATTTTCTTTTTAAAGATACAGGGAAATGACAGGGGTAGTGTTCAGTGATCCTCAAAGACCGCTAACTCCCACTGAAATCAATGGGAATTAGGCATCTAAACAGTACTGAGGATCAGGGTCTTAGTGCTTAAATTGCTTGCAAGAGCTCTGCTTCCACTGGCTGTTTATAACAAGACCTTCACCATGCTTTGCCCATTAAAGGCACTGTCCCCAATACCACAACAGGAGATGGGGAGAGGGTTTAAGTAGCAGTAAATTTGTCATAGCTAGAGATGGGTAACTAATGCAAAACAATTGCACAAATTTGAATTTTAAAATGAATCCTGCTTTGGCCATTCTCACAACCTTTTAAGGTTATCGTCTGTGAATATTTGAGTGACCAAGTTTTACTGGTATAAATGTTCAGAGAAAACAAATTTCAAAGTCACATGCACAAGTGTTCTTGGAAACTGAATTTTAAATTCTCACACGTATTTATGTGGGATGTGCTTGTTCACTCATCCAAACAAGGAATAGAAACACAGCTTTGTGCTTGTCTGACCAATCCTGATTAAGCCCAAAGCTAAAATTTAAAATATTTGTGAAGGAGCCAAAGACCTAAACAAAATGTTTTTTTTTCCCTAATAAATTCAAGTAATAAATAAGTTTAAGGAAATTCACAGACAAAAATTATTCATTTAACATTAATTATAAGACAGGACTGAATTAGGTTTGTAATTAAGTTTCTTTGGGGGCAGGGACTGTTGCTTTGTTCTGTGTTTGTACAGTGTCTAGCATAATGGGGTCCCGGGCCTTGACTGGGACTCCTACGTGGTATTACAATACTAATAATAATGATTATTAGGGATGAGAAATAAAGCTGCTAGTTTCACAATCTCAGAATATTACAACATTAGTTAGAGATTTCATGTAATTATTTCATGCAAACATATTACAGGTAGCCAAAGGGAATCACATCTATCATTAAATAGTACTACTGGGCAGGGGCGAGCACACAGCTATAGTAACCAGGAAAAGGATGTCTGTATTTCAAAGCTTCAGGTAAGGATTGCATTCTAACCACAAATAGAAAGGGAAATCAAATGGAAAGAATAACACTGGTCTACAATTTTTGAGAAGTCGTCTGCTTCAGAGATAAAATGTGCTATTTATTATGTATTTTGATGTGCTGAATTCAAATATGACAATTAAAACAACTGATTGGCTACTGTTTCTAAGATATTTAAGTTTTTACATTTTATGTCTATGTATATTGTGTAGATAGTAGTTTTAATCATAAAATGTAAACCTAGGTCTTTTCATGTGTTTATGGTTCCTTTACATGATAATATTTCACCTGTCCTGTTTATGTAACACTTTAAAAATCAGCAAAAGGGTTATATAATAAAATTTATTATGAAACAAAAGGCAAAAAACTATTCTGTACATAGTTTAGTCCTATTCAGTGTCTACTCGGCGCTTCTTGGCTTGTCTCTTGTATTCATTAAATGGAGCATCTCTTGTCACTGTCCAGCAATAGTCTGCAAGCATTGATGGGCTCCATTTGCCCTGATAGCGTTTCTCCATTGTTGCAATGTCCTGGTGAAATCGCTCGCCGTGCTCGTCGCTCACTGCTCCGCAGTTCGGTGGAAAAAAATCTAGATGAGAGTGCAAAAAATGTATCTTTAGTGACATGTTGCAACCAAGGCTTTTGTATGCCTTGAGGAGGTTTTCCACCAACAACCTGAAGTTGTCTGCCTTGTTGTTTCTGGGAAAATTTATTGCCACTAACTGGAAGGCTTTCCATGCCGTCTTTTCCCTGCCACGCAGTGCATGGTCAAATGCATCATCTCGAAGAAGTTCACGAATCTGAGGACCAACAAAGACACCTTCCTTTATCTTAGCTTCACTTAACCTTGGAAATTTTCCACGGAGGTACTTGAAAGCTGCTTGTGTTTTGTCAATGGCCTTGACAAAGTTCTTCATCAGACCCAGCTTGATGTGTAAGGGTGGTAACAAAATCTTCCTTGATTCAACAAGTGGTGGATGCTGAACACTTTTCCTCCCAGGCTCCAATGACTGTCGGAGTGGCCAATCTTTCTTGATGTAGTGGGAATCTCTTGCACGACTATCCCATTCGCAGAGAAAACAGCAGTACTTTGTGTATCCAGTCTGCAGACCAAGCAAGAGAGCAACAACCTTCAAATCACCACAAAGCTGCCACTGATGTTGGTCATAGTTTATGCACCTCAAAAGTTGTTTCATGTTGTCATAGGTTTCCTTCATGTGGACTGCATGACCAACTGGAATTGATGGCAAAACATTGCCATTATGCAGTAAAACAGCTTTAAGACTCATCTTCGATGAATCAATGAACAGTCTCCACTCATCTGGATCGTGAACGATGTTGAGGGCTGCCATCACACCATCAATGTTGTTGCAGGCTACAAGATCACCTTCCATGAAGAAGAATGGGACAAGATCCTTTTGACGGTCACGGAACATGGAAACCCTAACATCACCTGCCAGGAGATTCCACTGCTGTAGTCCGGAGCCCAACAGCTCTGCCTTACTCTTGGGTAGTTCCAAATCCCTGACAAGGTCATTCAGTTCACCTTGTGTTAGGAGGTGTGGTTCAGAGGAGGAGGATGGGAGAAAATGTGGGTCCTGTGACATTGATGGTTCAGGACCAGAAGTTTCATCCTCTTCCTCTTCCTCGTCTGACTCAAGTGAGAATGATTCTGGTGCATCAGGAACCAGCAGTCCTTCTCCGTGGGGTACTGGGCGTATAGCTGATGGAATGTTTGGATAATGCACAGTCCACTTTTTCTTCTTTGACACACCTTTCCCAACTGGAGGCACCATGCAGAAGTAACAATTGCTGGTATGATCTATTGGCTCTCTCCAAATCATTGGCACTGCAAAAGGCATAGATTTCCTTTTCCTCTTCAACCACTGGCGAAGATTTGTTGCACAAGTGTTGCAGCATATGTGTGGGGCCCACCTCTTGTCCTGATCTCCAATTTTGCAGCCAAAAGAAAGGTGATAGACTTTCTTAACCATAGTGGTTATACTGCGCTTTTGTGATGCAAAAGTCACTTCACCACAAACATAGCAGAAGTTATCTGCACTGTTCACACAAGTACGAGGCATCTCTGCTCACTTTGGCTAAACAGAAATATGTCCCTTTGCAAAATCAAACACTGACAAATAAGAGAGCACGACACTGTATGATTTCTAGAGCTGATATAGGGCAATTTGTTCAGCAGAGTGATGTAAGCTTCGTTATGATTGCATCATCCATGACTTCTAGGAATAACATGATGCAATTCATATCATGTATGACGCAATACCAGCTTCAGATTGCATCATTCATTGTTTTGCCTAAAAAGCAAGTACTGTCCAAACCCAGTCATAGATTTATTCATAGATCCAGTCAAAGATGTATTTTAGTCATTTCTGGTTTAAATTGAGATCCCTTCCCTTTATAACTCACTTATCCTCCGCCATTCCCAAGTCAAGGGTCGTATATACTGACCCAATAGCATATCTTGAAAACTAGAGCCAATCAATAATTTTAAGCATCATTTTCGTTCTCAGTGACCCAGAATTAGTAAAGTTTGACTACATTTATTTCAGAAGCATTTTGGCTGTAGAGCAGTGTAATTGAACTACTAAATTAATCCTCAGTAGACACTGAATTAAAAGCCTACAGTGACAAAGTTCTGCTGTAGGCATGTAGTAAATGCCCCAGCATTATTAGTAACTCTGGTCATAGTTGTAAGTTACATAGGGGAAGGATAAACAGAGGAAATGGGGGGTAGGGGGTTATAATTGGGATGATAATTGGACTACTTGGCTCTTTGAAGCAAGTGTTTAAAGATAATCTATTGTATTGGCAAACAAACAGCTGTTTTGGATATGAAGAAACACTGTTCCTTTTGATGCAGTGAACAGATGCCTATTTCAGAGAGATATAAACCGCAGAAACCCGAAAGGTGCACTCTGGCTGAGATTCCAAACTTAGCCTGTTTACCATCCTGTGAAGCTCTCTTCTGTACTATTCTTTATTTCCTTAATCCTGAAAAAATCTGTCCACCATCTACAAGGAACACACAACCCATTAGCTACATTTTTGGTTTTTGCAAAACACAAAAATCATAGTCCAGCTGCTTCATTAAACACCCTAGAGCTGAGTCAATTACTCCTAGGTCATCAGAAATCAGCCTGTGTCGGTTACATTCCCAGGTCTTAAATGACGTATCTGTAATTATGATTTTTAATGTTATGTTTATAATATTAGAATTGGTCTTGCTCTAGCCAAGCACTTCTACACTTAGTTCATGCAAGAACCCGTCATACTGTACAATTAGAATGGAGTCAGGGCCTGAGCTATACTATAATTATAACTGAGTCAGTTACAGAGTTGTCTCTTGACCTGGTTACAAAACGTTTCTTTATGTTTTAGGGTAGCTGGGATCTTAGGTATGTTCCTGAGCAAGTCTAAAAACCTTGAAAATGTTTTGGTTTTAAGCTACAGTAATTCCCAATTAAGCTCTTTCCTTATTAGGATATACAGGAAATGGTCCAAATTTACTGTTCACTAACATACGTGAGACCTTCCCCAAACAAGGTCTTTGAATGCCAGATATTTCCAAACACTGTTTCACACCTGCTTGCTTTCCTTCCTTCCTTCCTTCCTTCACCCCCTCCTCCCCCAACCCTGTTTGTATGTTTGCTGCTTCCTGGCATCCTTATCATGTTGCAATAATCACCCCTCCCAAACTGGATGTTATCATCTCAGTTAAAATGTGATCCTTAGATACTGAGTTGGATAAGATTAGCCAGTCCTGGATAATCAAGTCTCTTAATAGGGAAATGCATTTAAATAGGTCAGTTAATCTCACAAATCAGGAGCTATCTATGCTACAATTGCAACAGAGCTACAGTCTGGGAGGGTATTGTTTTCCAAGTAAAACTTCATTAAAATCACTGTAGTATTGCATTATACTTCATTATATTATATCAAAACTATCATGCTTTAGGTTTCTAGATTGTTTGGATTTCTTTAATTGTAATAAAATATATTTTTCTTTCAACATTGTGCTGGCATAAAGTGATACTACATTTTCAGCACAATGTACACAAAATTAGGTGTACTATCCTGCTAGAGTTAAACAGGTTGGTACATCTGATCCACTGCCCACCAAGCTGAAAATGTAGCCCTTATTCCTTATTTTGGCTTGGTGCCTTTTTTGATATTTAAAATATTACAAAATGAGGTGTTACTGAGTTAATCCTATTTGAAAATGAGAAACTGCATGTGCATAGTAACAGTTTTTTCCTTCTTTTAGATTTCTCATTAGTTATTTATATTACATGTATGCCTGGAGGCCCTCAGAGACACCCCATTGTGCTAACTGCCATAAAAACATATAGCAGAAGGCAATTCCTGATCCAAAGAGGTTTCAGTCTATATAAATAAGACAGACTGGGTGAAAATGGAAACAAAGGCACAGAGAAATGAAGTGATTTACCCACAGTCATACAGCAGGAATGGAGCTCCTGACTTCTAGCTCAATGTCCTAACCACTAAACCTTGCAGCGTCTCCATTGCTATTGTGCCCTACAATGGTGCAAATTTTGACACCCATGACAGATGATATACATAACATTATAATCTGCTTTTAAATTCCTACAGTACTTAGCTGTAGTTATGAACAATCTGCCTCAAAGGAGAGCCAGCGTGGCCTAGTGGATGGCACCCTGGACTGGGATTTGGAAGACCCGCTTCTATTCCTGCCTTTGCCACTAGCCTGCTAGGTGATCTCAGGCAAGTCACTTCACCTTAGTTTCTGTATCTATAAAATGGGGCTAATGATACTGACCTCCTTTGTAAAGTGCTTTGAGATCTAATAATGAAAAGTAATACATGAGAGCTATATATTATTATTAATGTGCTTTTGTCAGATAATCATTCATTGACAATGCATGCACACTAGATACACATTATCTTACGTACATTTATTTGGCTGGGAGTCTGGAAACTACCAGCATTTAATGGGTGAAGGCAGGGTATTTTTAAAGTCACTTATTTGTATTTAGTTCAACCCAGTTATATCTGTCACACTTCAGGACAACTGCACCTGTATTTCCCATCCGTGGTCCCTCAAGGGCACCTGCTCTAGGTTCCCAGCTCCTCAGCTGTTGCCTCTCTTGAGTGGAGACCCACCCCTCCGTCCCTCCTGACCAGGGTTTTTCTAGACTGCACAGTTCCCTGCCTATGCTGTGATGTTCCCACTGCCTAGACAGGCCAGCATCTGCACTTTGTTTTCCTTTCAAAAGCTTATGAACAGCATAATTGCCAGCAGTTGTAAGTTACCCCACAACTCTATATAAGCAAGCACGTTTATTCTTAAGGTGATAGCATTACTGAGAAAACATACAAAAAACAATAAAAATTCCTACATGCATGCTAAAAGCATTCCAGAGCTCGATCATCAGTCTTATGGGGCCTCAGTAGGCCAAAGTACTTCCAACCCCTCCCAAGAAGGATGGGGGAGGGGCTTGAACAGAAGGCTCTAATTTTACAATCAGCTCTTCCCTTTTGAGACACTTATTCACACCAAGGCAACACTGAAGTTTCTTACAGAATTGTCACAAAAAGCAAAAATCATCAGACATCTAAGGGGTTCTCATTGCTACAAGGCTATATAGGTGGACTGTATCTGTGGTGATGGTCTCCATGCTTTTTCCTAGTCTTCTTTTTATGTCTAAGACAATTTTCTATTTTCCATGACCCCAACGTACACGTCTGTCACCATTCAAATCCCTCATTAAAACACACTACTTTTATAAAATGTTTCTTTCCAAAGAAACTATTGTCATACACATGCATATTTCACCTGTTTTAAGCACTTAAACAAAGATCTCAAAACTTAAATCTATGGTATATGGGATGGTGTGGTGTAAGGATTTTCTTGGGACACATTTCATTGTATTACTAATGAGTTATGAAGCCATGAATCAGTAGAATTGGTGTTAAAAGAGAATATAAAAATTGTGAAAAAGTCATTTTTTCCTTTTGTCAAATTTTTCAAAATTTTGAAATTCAGAAAATGTTGTGGAGTTCTATTCATGAGCTGGTCAAGAAGAGCTCTGTGTAAACTTGAAAGCTTGTCTCTTTCACTAACAGAAGCTGATCCAATAAAAGATATTACCTTACCCATCTTGTCTATCTAAAATGATTGCCAATATTAACTTTTATACTGTACCACAGCACTGTGTACTATATATGCCAAAATATCAAAATATTTCAGAAGGGTTTTAGAACCTTAATATGTTTATTGGTGCTATTTTTCATATATCTTTGTGGTTAAGCCAGGCTGCCTAATATCATGAATCCAACTGTATTAGCCTGGTAGGCAAATAAGTATAACTGCTAATATTTTGGAAATCTGTAAGAATAATCCAAAATAACTATATAAATCTATATTTTTTTCAATTTTAAGGTCCAGTAGTTCAAGATCTTCCATGGTCATAAGCATTTGTTTTGCCAGAAAGCTGGGAAACTCCTCTTTCTGTTGATATGAAGCATCCTCTCTAGCTTTTTCAGATCTTAAACTGATTATTGTACATCCTGTACTATAGCCCTATGATACTGCTGGAGTTAATAAACATGGATTCATTCGATATACTGGGTTATAGGACCTAATTCTAATCTCCATCACACCAGTCAAGTTGGAGTAACTCCACCAAAGTGAGTAGTCTTTAATTATAAACACAATGTCATGATATACATATGGAAGTACACCAGTATGATACCAATACAAGGAAGATCACAATCAGACCCTTAATCTTTATCAAAAAAGGGCCAATACTGAAAAATAAAGCTTTCCCTTTCCCGCCCCCAATCCAATACATCTACTCATCCTTATCTCTTTCGAAAATATAGGCGAACAGATGGGCCTTCCTAAAAATCAAATGATTTGGGCTTCAGTGGATTTACAAGGGAAGCGACCTTGAGCAGTCAAATACAGAAATCACCTTGCAATGCACAACGTTAACATCAGCTTTCCAATGTGACATTCATTAATAACTTAATGACAACTACAAGCTTAACATTATAGTTTTAGCAGCTTTACATGCCATGTCAGTCAGAAAAAAAAAGAAAAATTATTCAAGAGTTCTTATCTTATCAAAAGCACAAACTTCTACAATATATTTAATTATGACTTTAAAATAAACATTCCACAGTGCACTATATGCTACTAACTAAAGCTCTGTACAATATTATTTAAAGCTACCCATGAGGTCTAACCTCATAGCATTAGAATTGTTCTGAATACCGTCTACAGAAGCGAGGTTGACCAGAATAAAAGAATTAAGATATAAAACATGGACTGAAGTCAGTGGGACTACTTTTGTGTAAGTAAATTCCCAAGTGCATATAAGGGGTTCATAATCTGGTCCTAATATTAGTTGAACGTATTTTCATGTGTATATGCATAACATGTTTTATAATATATTAACAGGTCAGAGTTAAGGTTATCTGTTACCATGTGAATTTTTTTCAGTCCTTTGATGTGTGTGTTTAGGATGATAATACTACTGAACTGAGAGTGATTGTGTGAGAGTATTAGGCTCTTCTCCTGCAAAAACTTCTGCCTTCAATCATCACATTGCCAGTCTCCATCACCCACTTGTTAAATTTTCAAACAAGCACCTGCATGCTTTTTCCCATGTTGCCCCTCATGCTTGGGATGAGCTCCCCATAAACATCAGAAAAGCTACCTCATTATCCTCTTTCTAATTCTTCCTTAAAATGCTCCTTTGCCATGATGCCTACAAAAAACTTGATACCAGTTAAGCCACTGTTGTGCTGAGACCACTGCCTGTCATGCTGACCACTATTGTATTCCACTATCTGATTGTCTGTCTCTTGTCTTACACTTAGATTTTAAGCTCTTTAGAGCAGAGACCATAGTGTTGTTTTGTGTTTGTAACAGCACTTAGCATAATGGGGTCCTGGTTCATGACTAGCCCTCCTAGGAGTTACAGTAATATAAATAATAATGCACGTGCTTTATCTTATGCACAGTGACTAGGCTAATTGAAGTCAATGAGAGAAGTTAACACGTCAAATCTTTACAAAATTGTGGCCTTAGACTGTTGGTGTTGAATAACATGATGTCATGGGTTAACACTTGGAGGTAGCTGTTCACATGGGTGTGAATTCTTTCCTTTTTAGTTTTTACGTTGCGAGGAAATACACTTGTTCAACTTTATATTAACAAAGACACGGACTGGATAGAAACACTTTTTTGCTTTATGTCTTAGCTCATATGAAACACCAATAGTGATAAGCCTTTTGGAAATACATATATTAAACAATAATAATTAATAATGTAATAATTTTCTCAGCAAATTTTCTGGGTACTGCAGTAAGGTTTATCAGTTTATAATTCTCAGGATCACCCCAATACTTATTTAAATTATAGATACAATATACTGTTGGCTCCCCTCCAAATCTCTCATGTAGTAGCTGTTTTGAATGAAAAATTACATATGTTTAATAGCTCAGGTATTTTGTTTAGTTTCTTCAGAACTTTCAGATGAATAGCATCCAATCACAGTGATTTACTACAATTTAATTTGTCAAGATGCTTCAGCACTTTTTATACCCTCTGACAACAGTTTACCTTCACAACTGTAGTATGGGTATTTCTGCAATATCCTCTTTAAAATTATTTAGCATGTATGCAATTTCTTTCTCCTCTTTGATTGGACTCTTCTTACCCTGGTAAACTAATAAAACCAAAGACTCTCCTGTGGGTACCTTACTTCTTGCTCCTTCCTATTAAGCTAGAGCTATTTTCCCCTCACCTTCTTGCCTCTTTCTTTCTTTTGGACTTGGATATACTGTGACTGTAAGGAGGTATTCTTAAGCATATTCCATGATAATTCTAGTGAGTTTTACTTCCTAATTTTTCCCAGTGGAAAAATCCCAAATTAAAACAAAACATCATGTTTCTGACATTTATTCTCACAGTACAGAATGATCTCCACTGGAAAGAGATCAGACTTACAGACCATTGTCATTTGAAAGCCTAGCAGTTCTATAGGGTGAATTCTGCTGAACCCATTTCAGTGACAGAATTGGACCAACTTCTGTTGGTGAAGCTTTGGACTCAGGGCCGGCTCTAGGCATTCCGGCCCTTTGAGGGCAGCACTTTCCAAGGTCTGATTCCTCTGCACTGCCACTTGCTTCCAGACAAATTTGGAAGTGCAATAGACACCTCCAGTTCTCTCCCCAGTCCTCTTCTAGACTGAAGGGTGGCGTTCATTTTGGTTACTTCCACTACTATCTGTTACAGACATGACATACAGGAGTGCTGTTTAAAAAGGCTATTTATTTCCTGGCCTCTGTCACATGATTTTGGATAGCGTTACGGATGGTTACACATCATCAGGTGGCAGAGGTAAGTATCCACATTGACTCCACTGGCTTCTGTTACAGGTAGAGGTGGTCAGAAAACAATTAAATGATTTTGTAAAAAATGTTAAAATTTCAAAGTTGTTTGCATTACACACGGCTCAAAATGGATCCATTTTATAATCTTTTCTGCATATTTTTAACCCAAGTTTTCACCAAAATCTTTAAAGTTTTTCATTTCTCAAAAACCCAGTTTTCAGAAAAAAATGGTTTTCAGTGAACAAAATTATCAATGGTGATTTTGAAAATGATTTTGGTAAAAATCATGATTACAAACTTTACAGAAAATTTCTCAAAAAAAGGAAAGTGATTATAATGTAGACAGTTTTTTTCTGCAAAAAGCTCATTTTTTTAAAAAAAGGCCATTTTTCAGCAAATAGCCTTTGTTCAGAATTTCAACCAGCTCTCATTATATGCAAATGAGCAACTGAGTCAGTTGCAGCAGCCCTCAGGGGTACAATACACTTAAGGCTAATTCTAGTGATGACATTGTCATAGCTTGTGTCTGATTTTAAGAAAATGGTATGCAGCACATTCTTTACTCTCTGTTACTCATGCAATCATAAGCAAGACAACCCCCAGCTCAGTCATCACGTCTGTTTCACCACCCAATTCTCCACCCCTTGTTGTTGTTGTGACAGAATGGAAGATTGTTTGCAGTGTTGTTGTAACTATGTTGGTCCTAGGATATTAGAGAGACAAGGTAGGTAAGGTAATAACTTTTATTGAGAGTTTGCATTTTCAAGCTTTTCTCTGCAGCTATGAGAAACTTGAAACTTAATGTGTTTTTTTTTAATGAAAAGTGAAGCTCTGATGTAATAGCATGATTTAAGATAGGCTTTGAAGGATTAGGTTTTTATTGGTAAGTGTTGGTAAATGTTAATTTCGCAATATACACAGAAACAAAAAAACTTTCTATTGATAGAAATTTACAGATAGGTAAAGCAAGAAAAGTGCTGCTTGAGAACTGTAGAGTTTGACTTAATTATATTTATTTCCTATATTTTGACATGGGAAGTTGACAATTTGTGTTTTAGTGGCTATAAAGCTTTAACTTTTTCGATCTGTCTACTGTCATTAAATAATTGTCTGGCCCCGCCATTGTCTGATTCCCCCAATAATTTCCTGTGAAAATTTAAATAAAAATAGAAAAATTCTTAAAACCCTTAATTTTGCACAACTGTGAAAATTTAAATAGGTAAAAATGTTTAAAAATAAATATCAATATTACTTGTCAAAATTATAAAAAAATAAAAATTGAATTCTGCCAAGCCTAATGAAGAGCAGTTACAAATACTGTAAGACTTGTGACAAGCTCACAAAAGTTGGCAACAATGCTTTGGCCCAGTAAATGCTGATAACAGCCCCAGCAAAGGATTCCAATGCTTTTAAAGTTCCTTTGTCACTAGAAATTATATGGAGTGTAGCCTAGTGGATAGCACATCTGAGTGGGCCTCAGGGGACCTGGGTTCTATGGCTGGCGTAGACATTGGCCTGCTGGAAGACCCTGGGTAAGTCACTTCATCTCTCAGTGCCTCATTTTTCCCCATCTCAACTGAGGATAATGATACTTCAAAAGGCATGTTGAGATCTACTGATGAAAAGTACAGGTACTACATAAGAGCTAGGTATTTTTATTTATTATTATGCTGGGGCCAGTTACCTGCACATTCTGCAATTTTGCTGTGTAAGTGCACAGACATCAGCACCGACTGCACTATTTTGCTAATGCTGAGAGCTGGTTTACCATGCTTTTGTATAGGTGAGGGCTGATCTGTTGCCTGCTCCTTTGCGTATCTTTGCAACAGAGGGAGCTGGTTTCTTGCCTCCTATGCAATATACAATCTGAGGTTGGCATATTCTTAGTGTATTCACCTCCCACTCCTAGAATCAGAGCAAGATTTGAATTTGTTTATTTTTTGCAGAGGGAAAAGAGAGCTAGTGTAGCTTGAGTCTGTCACAACAGGAACTGGGAAAGTGTAAAGTTTTCTGTTGCTACAAATTGTCAGTCCAACAGAAAAGGAAGGGGAGGTTTTATCTCTGGAAAGATGAGATACAATTGTGACAATGGCTCATTTGTTGTAACATTGTCACTCAAGCCCATCTTTAAAATAACCCTTCTGTAAACTATGACAAGCAAGTATTTATATTTCATCAATGAAAAATACATTTCTTGTCATAAGGTAGGAAATAGTTTAACACTGCTATCATAATGAATTAATTTGGTATGCATGGGAATACCGCATGTGCTTTTGTAGGGGTTCTACTACCATTTTCACTTTCATTAATGGCCACTTATATCATACTGATTTTTCTCCAAAGCCACATAATGATCTATAATATTCCTGAATAATTGCACCTTAAGTGGAAGTTAACGGGGTCGGCTACTCCCAGAAATATGTCAAAAATACTTTCACTATTTTAAGTAGGAACTGAAATACTATTAACAAGCCTTTAAGACACTCTGATACGTGTGTTGAAAATTCTACAAAACAAAGTTCTAAAATATGCATTGCTCTCCCCAAAAAGGCAACATGTTTTATGGTGGGTATTTCTTTGTAACCATGCTTTTATTGTCTGCAGAGGAATGAAGGTACCAACCAACATTAAGGAGAGAAGATTCTCTCCACAAGACAGAAACTTTCCTTACTTTTCCAAAATTTCTATTTTGGCTTTGTCTATGTGGTGGAAAGATATAAATATTAAACAGTGGCGAATAGTCTCACATTATCAGTTCAGTGGATAGCTTGAAAAATATTCTTTATAGTAGATTTTTTTTTGGTTTTAAACTAGATTTATAAATTGTGGCATGAACAAAATAAGTTTAAAAATATCAAAACAGTTCCTTTGCTGGAGGTTAAACTCTGCTGATTTTTTCAGTAACAGGCATGCTAGATAGTCTAATTTTTGCAGGATAATCCCACTTCAAGGATAGAATTAATGCATCTCAGAAGGAGGTGTCATTATTCCAAGATGACTCTGGCTTTCTCTGAAGTGTGTGAGGAGCCAGCTTTGTAACACAGCATAATGGTCCAATGGGAGACAGGCTTACCACAAGAGCCATGACTGGACCTCCTGATATGGAACTCAGCATACAGCTGGGAGGGCTGCTTCTCCTTCATCTCCCTCTCCAGATTCAGCAGTAAGGTCTCGCTTCTGATCTCAGATCCACGTATTTGGAGCACTGTAATGTGAAACACTGGATATATGAGGGTATGTCTACACTGCAGTTGGGAACATGCCTCCCAGCCCAGATAGACAGGTGCAGGCACATGCTAGCACCACTCAACCGAGTGTGCTAAAAATAGCAATGTGGATGTTGCAACACAGGTGGTGGCACAGGCTAGCCACCTGAGCTTGGACCCAGGGGATCAGACAGATTTGTATTGGTGTAGCTAGCCTGAGCTGCTGCCTATGCTGCAGTGTCCATACTATCATTTTTAGCATGTTAACTCCAGAAGAGCTAGCCTGTGACGGTTTACTTAGGCTGGGAGACTTGTTCCCAGCTGCCATGTAGTATACCCCGAGTGTCTAATAGCACCAGTCCCTTTTCAGAGCTGTAGCTATGCCAAGATACTGACATCTCTGAAACACACACTGTTTATTAGGTATATGGCTAAGTTATATATTGTCAAAAAAGTCCTACATAGTACATGCAAAATTGGATTAGATGATACACAGGTTGGGGCAGCTCCTTGGCCCCATTCCACTTGTTTTGTACTGCTTGTAAAACAAACAGCTGGAAATTTAAACTGATCTTCTCATCTGTGAATTTTCCAGGGGTGGAATAGACTTGCATAACCACCTATGTCAGCCCTGTACCTGAATGCTGACATAAGGGTGTTACCAGAGAAAAGATGGCAGGGCCAGTGCATGTCTGATCTCTAGTGAGCTGCAGCTGTGAGGTCAGCCCCTGACATATGAGGGGACAGGGGTAGTACATTTCACATGGCTACTATTGGAGAAAAGTATGGATCAAGCAATGGAACTGGAATTAAAGAAGTGAAGCAGAGAGGAGCTCTGCCCTGACAAGTCTCATATAGTTCCAAAAAGAGCCAATTTAGCATTATTTAAGAACCCATAAACTGCTCAAAGGATTTAACTGTACTGTCTTAGAAAATTCATTGTGTATTCAAGAGAGTAAGCACTATGAATTTGGAGAGCAATCACTAGATGATGCACAAAAAAGCAGTTTCTCAAAACAAATTGAACCAGGGAGACAATGTGGCACCTCCATAATACTACATGGGGTAGTATTTGACAAATATCTAATTAAGGATTATTCAAAATTATTAAACAAGCCACATCGACACTATAATGAAACAAAGAAAATGAGAGTTCTCATTGATCAAATGGAAACACTGCAGGCACTGGCAGTTGTTTTTATGGTTCTTGTACCTTTACTTTTCCAAAGTTTTAACAATAGTGCTGGGCAAGAAATGGTTCTCATTCTCTGAGAATTTCAATTTTTTTTCCCTGTCCTGAATTGGGATGAAAAGTCACTCTCAAATTTTAACCAATCTATAATCGTGAGGAAAGGAGGGGAGGAGTGAATCAAGTCAATGTAAAGTTGGTTTAGCCTAGAAGTGTCAAAATGGGGCACTGTGACAATTTCAAAACTTTTTTCCAAAAAAATTTCTAATCAGGAGATTTGTCTAAAACAGGGGTCGGCAACGTTTGGCACGCGGCTCGCCAGGGTAAGCACCTGGT
>NW_020664389.1:5361609-5430349 GCF_002925995.2 Terrapene triunguis
ACAGTAATCTGTCTTAAGCTTTATCCACTTGAATTTGATTCCTCAAGAAACTTCCTTGGTTAACTACACTCCTGGGTCAGGTTTCTGAAATGAGTTTTTGATTTTTAATTTTAGTTTCTTTTTATATTTTCTAAACTTCTTTTAACCACTTTCTTGCATTCTTTTATGTTTCTTTTTCAGTTAACTAAAACTAAAGATTTTTGAAATCTAGGACTATAGATGAAGTATGGTAATATTTTTTGCATTGTAATATTTTCATGTAGACAATAGGTCTTGCTAGTAGCAGCCAAAGAAGGATGTGACATACAGGAATGTAGTTACGGGTCTTACATGCTCTCAGGTGTAACCTGCTGCAGTATGTATCCTTTCCCCTCTGTCTATGATGATAGGAACCTTGGAAATACCATAAATAGACACAAAGGTGTGCTTTCTATCAAGTACAAATTCAGCAGAAGTCAATGGAAAGGTTTTCATTTATTTGAGTGGGTTTTAACTTAACCCCTTAATGAGGATGCTCCTTTGGCTCAACACATACAAATCTGTATGCTGCCTAACTTCAGGCTATGTATGATAGATGGTACGTTGTGCCTGCATTCATAGATTGCCAGAGTGTTTACTCAGTTTTCTGCCAAATGTAGGGCTCAAGATACTTTATTCCTGGGCAAAACTAGTGTATGTATTATTTCACCAGAGAGCACTGGTCTGTACTTCAGCTACTCTGCCTATTTCCCGAGGTAAGATACAGCTTGTCTCTAAGCATGATGCAAAATTATCAGGGGTTGACAGGAATTCAGTTTAATAGCTGGGTGCTAGCATGTAATATGTGGATGACAGAGGTCATTTAATGGCCTATTGACCATGTGGCACTAGAATTCAGACACTTCAGCACAAATCCCCCACCCACACACATTAGGATTAATGGCCCAGAACCTGTAAGCTGCTCCATACAGGTTGACCGCTAAGCCTGGGCATAGCCACGCTAAAGTCATTGGGGCTCTATGCCAATGGTCTGTCCAATGGAAGCAGCTTGCAAGATTTGGGCATGTAAATGGCCATGCCTATTCTGCATCATTCCCTTTTGACCAAATAAGGCTCTGCTGCAGTCTGCCTCACTTTCCCCTTTAGTGAGATAACAATGAGGTTATTTTAACAGCCCAGTCAAGGACAAGCCAAACTCTCCAACTTCTCTCTATGGCCACTTAATAAAGACTCTGAAAGGAGCCCTTGAACAATGGCTCTTACCTGAGAGCCCAAGCAAAATTTGGAAGTTCAAAACAAGTTCTCTCAGGAGTCTGGTCCTGAAGGAGCTGGAGTCAGGATCACTTAGTTACCAGCTATACAGCTTCTTTAGCAGTTAATTTCCACAGCTTCTTCCTAGCCCACCCTGGCTATCTTACTAGCTCTCAGTTTCCTCTGCCAGCAGCTTCTTCTGCTGTAAGGCCCCCAGGCTTCTTCACTGTCTAGAAACCTTGGCAATCTTTTCTCTGCTTGCTCAGGGTCTATCCTAGGTCTTTCTGCCTGGAAACCTTTGTATTTCCTCCCTTCCCTTTTAGCTTCCTGCTGCTGTTTTTATAAAAAGCCCCTCCTCAGCCAACTAATTGTCCCACACTCCTCTGAGGTGTGGCAGGCAGGACTAATTAGACAGGGCTGGCCAGCTTTAAGCCTCTGGACCTTAAAGGGGCAGGCCACACCTTTACAGGGCTGTAGGAATATTGTTATATATATAAAAGGATGAAAGCTGAATGTAATGTTTACAGGATGATAAATTTCAGCATCCTTAGGGAAGAAAGTATTTTTCCAGCTGTCGTGTGTGTGTGTGTGTGTGTGTGAGAGAGAGAGAGAGAGAGTGAGTGAGTGAGTGTGCTCACATTTGAGGTCAAGCGCTAAGTCTGTTTGGAAGAACTAAAGAACAACACTTAATATTTGCTGTAATGATGCAGAAACTTTGTATTCAGTATTTCTTCTAACAATTTGTGAAATAGGTTTCCTTTTCTTTGAATATGTCAAGCTCTAAAAGGAAGAAAATCATACAAATTTAAGTTGTGACATTTTTGTATGATTTTCAATTTCGTTGGAGCTGAAGAGAAAGAAACAGAGCTGATTGCCTCCATCAAGGTATTATTAGGGGAAGAGTTCAGAAGACCTTTGAATCCTTGTTTTTTTCTTAAAAAGCCTGCGTGAAAAATAACAAAAGTAATCTCTTCATTGGCAAGCTGGAGTTAAAGTGCTCAGTACAGTTGGAGAAATGAAGCACACTCAGATTTACACAATGGCTGCTGCTGTTCTTATTTATCATTTGAAAATCACCCCCTTTTCCTTGACAAAATAATATAGATCTAGACCATTGCAGAGAGATGCTTAATAGCAAGGAGGAATCAGAAGTCTGAAATTGACAGTATTCTGCAAGGTAACCTTTTGAAAAATGGAAGGAATAAAAAACCCCTATTTGACAAATACTAGATGTTTAGGGCTAAGAAGGTTTTCCTGCCACATTTATGCTGCATGTCCTTTTGTTCCCAGGGGGCTGGTGGGAACTAATGTGTCAGGTCACAGGTGGCTTTAAGCACTGTAACAGTCCTGGCTCCAGGAGGATACTGATTTGGAGACTGTCCTGGTGGCTGAAAAAAAATAAATACAAATGTGCTGTGCATGAACTTCAGATGATGGGGCAGCTCTGAAAAGTAACAGATAGCAGGGAGGAAAGCAAAGAGAGGAGCAGAAGACAAGTGAAGGGTGGAGGGAGCTACCCGGAGAAGAGAAAACCAGTGAGGGCAAGAGGAGGCTAAGTAGCAAAGAACAAGGTGAGAGAAAACAAGAGAGTTGGATAAAGGGAAGAGGAAAGCTAGGAGGGAAAGGTTTGAGAAGGGAAGTGTCTAACCTGTGGAGACCTGGAGAAAGATAGGTCAACAAGGTGAAGAGGCAAACAGAGAAGCAGTAAATAAAGTCACAAAAAGTAATAAGGGTGGGAGGGGAAGGAGAAGGTGGAAGGTAAGAACAAAAGAGAATGCAAGGGAGGGATTCCTAGCATTTCTGACTAGCCACCAAATGGGGCAAACTTATTACAGGTTGGTTTGCAATGCTCCTCTATGTCTGTAATGGGACCATTTATGTGTGTAGTAAAGAAACAAAAGTGAATATTTTGTTTGTGATTTCGTGGGAGCCAATAGTTGTGTGTTTGGTGAAAGAACCCAAACTGTAATTTTGCTATTAAATCAGATCTTTACAAATGACATTAGCTTCAACAAGGATATCCAGATAGGTGGCTAATGATGGTGTGGGGGAAAAGATAGGGAAAAACTGCCACATAAAGTGGAACAAAATATAAAGTGATGTGATTCTTTTTAGGTCAGCTTTGATTTTTTTTATTTACCTTTTGCACCTTTTTTTTTTTTACATATCTTATGCTTATATCTAATGTACTTTCCTAAAAATTAAATCTGAATCCTTCTTTAAAGGTTGCTTGTATAGAGAGAGCATTCCAGTACCATGACCTTTTTCCTTTGTTATTGAGTCAGAATGTAAATCCTACATGAAACTGAACATAATTGTCAGATTTCTTTCTTTGTTATTGTACATGATCTAAATAACAAGAGATACTTACAAACCATATGAAGTGTGTGAACTCTCAAAGTGAATGCTATTACTAGAAGATATTTTATTTAAAGTAGGAGAAGCAGGTTACCTATCTGTAAAAATGGGCCAAATTCATCCCTAGAGTACCCTGTTGACTTCAGCGGAGTTATACACCAGGTATAGATATGGCCCATTATTAACAGGCTAAGTACAAACAAGAATTCTTGGCTGCTTTAGCTTAAATGCAGATCTTGAATTGAGCGGGTGTAGCTAGTTATTTCCTACACCCACTTCTCATTGTTGCCAGTTGAAAAGTAGGTAAGTTTTAAAAAAAAAAAATTGAGGCATATTTTTTTTTCCAGTTCAAGCATGGTTTCTCTGAAATCCATATTCTGCCACAAATATTTTGAGGCCATTTAATAAAATGCAAAAATGAGTAGGCTTCTATATGGGTAAGTCCAAAAAGAACCGTTGAAAATAAAGATGATCTTTCCCAAAGGAGGAAATTATACTAATTTACACATAGGCAAAATTTAGAAAACTGAAAAAACTAAAAATGTGAATAAAACCAAAATTAAAATTTTCTGATCTAAAATTTCCCTGACCCTAACTGCCTTGTTTACTTATGATTGATCTGTACTCGAACAACTTCTTCAGTGTATTACACAGAAACTTCTTTGTGTTTTCACATTCTCTTTCTCTCTCTCTCCTTACTATGTGTTTGTTTTAAATAGACAAGTATCAGTAACTAAGGACAGGGGGAATACATGAAGAAGAATAGCAGTCTGGCAACATTTAATGATCTCTGGTAGTGGTAAGGTCTTATTTGGTGGATTAAAACTGATTCCTTTTTATACTGGCATACAAATGGCTGACCTATTTGCCTTGGCCTGATGAAATAGGGAGCTGTGGTCCCAACAGGGGAGGACACGAAGGCAGCAGATTTAAAGGGTTGAGAAACAGCAGCAGTGGCAATACAGGAGGGACTGTGAATAGCCAATTCTCCAGCTGTGTTCTATGATCAACCATTTCCTGAGCTGCTCATGTGAATGGAAGATATTTATTTTTTGCTGAATTCCTTATAAAAATTCCTGGGTCTCCATCATGCTAGGCAGCTGCATACTACTATGACTAGCATATGCATGATGTTTTCCTTCCTCTACACCTTATCCCTTGAAAATCTCTTCTTCTCACATGCATATACCAAGGAGTCTCAACTTTTCCTCTCCATACCTGGTCTATTTCCTTCTGTTCAGTTTTGCATTTCTCCTTGCCCCTCTGATGTCATCTCCAGGATGGCTTCTCCTGGATGTCTCATATCAAACTCAACACAACTAAAACTGAGCTACCAAGCTTCTTCCTAAACTCTCTTTTTCTACCTTCATTGCACATCATGAAAGGAAACACCTCCGTTGCTGAATCCTGTCCATTCTTTTTTCATAACATCTCTAGTGTTCTAAAAGTCTTTTCCTCTCTGTGCCTGCAACTACTTTTAGTCCACACCCTAATCATCCCTTTTTTGATTCCTCTCTGTGGAGTCTCCTCCCTCCCATCTAAGACAGCCGTCAATGCCCAGGTGTGAGGCTTATGTTTTTTTTGCATGACCTCCTTACATAATGAGGGTGGAACATCAACTCTCTGTTCTCGAAATATGATTCTATCCTGCACACAGCTCATCTTTAATTTGAAAATATGGTTGTGCTCCTAGTGGTACATTTGTCTTCTGGCCACCCTACTAGTATTGCTTTCTTGACTGCCTACATTTGGACGTCTTTTCCTGTAGCCTCTTTGATTTCCATCCACTTTGCTGTTGAAACTGGGAGACTGCACAGCAAGTTAATGGCTTTAATGTCCTGATTCCCTTCCCCCCATCTCTCTGATGCTGGATATATGTGCCCTGCTCAGGCTGTCAGCTAACACCAGTAATTGTCCCGGACATTAGCCGAACTCTACTTGGCAGTGTTGGAAATGCAAGCAATGTCTTTGGAGCACTAAGAAGGGGTTTTGCCATGATTGTTTCTACGGGGTTGTGTTCTGATTGCACTATTAGTAGGTGGCCAGAGATGTACTGGTGGAATTGCTCCACTCCAAATACCACAGCCAAAAACTTTCCCCCCCTATTTGGGCATACCCCTGTTCAGCCTCTGACAGTGCTCTGCTGGCATAAGTGACCAGCTGCTCCTGCAAAACAGCTACACCCAATCCTTTCTCTGGTGCATCACAGTGGAGTGTCAGTGGATCTCCTTGCCTGGTAGTGCTTCAGGATAGAGGGATCCATTGTCAAATGCTAGTGGCTGGTAATCTGCCCAGTCCAACTCAATATTCTGCCTTGTAAGATGGTGTATGAGTTCCACTACAGCAGCCAGGTGTGGACAGAAATTGGATCAAAAATGTATCATTTCAATGAAGTACTATACCCCTTTCACATACCTTGTTGCTTTCTTGCCCTGACAGCCTGAACCTGATATGCTCTACTACTTAAGGGGAGAGTTGTAATGTCCCCAGGACTCCGAGGACTGCTGTGAGGCTTGAGGCAATAACAGTTCTTCCAGGGAACGTGGGCCCTCTGACTATAATTTCACTGATCCTAGTCCACCTCTGATCCTCCTCCAATGATACCAGCCTCTATATCTCCTTTAGCTCCTTCTCATACAATCATCTCCATTTTTTTTTCCATGCTACCCTACATGCCTGGAACATATTTGCCAAGCTTCCACCCACACTTCACTGCAGTCCTTTCTAAAGACTCACTTTACCATGGAGCCTATAAAAAGTGAACTAATTAATATATTCATTTAAAAAAAATGCTTTAACTGCTCTCTGGGGTCCCAATGCAGCAGAGTACTTAAACATATACATAGCTGTAAGTACATGAATCATCCCACTGAAATTAACGGTCTTGGGTTTTGACCATTGAAGTCAATAGGACTAGTAATATTCTGAAAGCTATGCCCAAATGGATTGGGATTTATGATCTACACTAACTTCAGTCTCCACAGGGTCTTATTTATGTAGCTCTCTGCATCCCTACTTTGTTCTTCCCTTTTGTCCATTTGTGCCTTCTCTTATCCAAATTATATATATATATATATAATTTTTTTAAGCCTCATGGGCAGGAACGTGATTGCATATCTACTCTATGAAGTACCTAGCATACCTTTGGGTGTTGTGCAAATAATAATAAAAATGTCAAGAGCCATTTATCCTGATGTTGCACTGAAAAGGTTTTGAAATCTCAAAATTTTTATGGGACAGGAAAATTGTTTCTAGTGTGAGTATAATGCAGTATATTTGCTAGTGAGTGAATGTGTTTCTTGTGTTTAACACTGAACATTACAAGTATGGAGACTAAATCACTTTGTGTCAGGATGATATGAGTAAACTGAAGGTCACTTTGAGCATACTTTAGCATGCCTTGGAGGCAATACTGATAAGGAAAAAGACAAAAGGACAAAGACAAAATTAACTTTTAATTTCCCACCAAAGATACAACTGACAGAAATAGGGATATGAGTGGAATCTCATGCAACACACAGTATAGGATTGTATATTAAACATCTTATCTGATTTAGCTCATCATAGATACCAAGCATCTATATATATACCCCAGTACATAGCACTGATAAATTTTAGTGACACATTTTCATATTTAGTTTCAGTCCAATATCTTTCTATCCTAAATTAGATGAATACATAAACAAATCAGATATATTAATCTTCTGTTGAATGCTTCAGAAATTACTTACAAAGTTATTTACATGCTGATATAAGGCATTACTTAACATAAAGAGTGGCAACTTTCTCCTCCTCAAAGGTATTAGGCACCTAACGTGCCGTACCATATACAGAAATGTAGTTTTGCTGTTCTGTATGATCACCAGATACATTACCGAAGAAGAACTTGATTTTCTTATCTGATTTATTTTATGGAACTAGATAAAATGCAGCTAGTGTGTGGTACACAGACAGCCTGATACGTGTTCCGTATATGCTATTTTACAGGCAATAAAACAAAACCATGTGATGGCATACACAGAGTACCTCCATCCCTTAGGTGCATTGTGAGACAGAGGTCAAATGACAAGTGCTTTTGACCACCCACATAATTTCAGTCTTTAAAATCTAGCATAGGGTGACCAGACAGCAAGTGTAAAAAATCGGCACAGAGGGTGGGGGATAATAGGCACCTATATAAAAAAAGCCCCAAATATCGGGACTGTCCCTATAAAATAGGAAGATCTGGTCACTTTAATCTAGCATTATAGGATCCTGGTCCATGGCTAGGGTTCCTATGTGCTATGATATTGTTACTACAACCATACCTGTGCCTTTTAAAAGGCAGTATTGGTTAATGTTATTAGTTATATTTTTAAAGAATTACTAATGCATCCCCACACTGGGGATTATATTGGTGTCAGAAACTTTATCAACAAGTCAAATTCTTCCTTCCAAATGCATATTGTATGTGTCTAGGAACAGAGACAAAGAAACGCTTTAATTGCATAGTCCCTGCAAATGACATTGACATTACCCATAGAAACAGAAAGAAAGAAAACAAGTTCCTAAAAAACTTTCCAAGCTCAGAATCAACATGAATATTTGTCTCTGGTCCTCAGGGGACACTCAAGTGTAAGAATCTGGAAAGCTATAGGAACCTACTTCGTTTGTCAAAAAGCTTTTTAAAGAAAATGTTAGTGTCTGAACAGATAGCTCTGGAGAATGAAGCATTTTATCTATCCACTAAATGGATAACATGCAGGAAGAGGCAATGCAAGTCTTTCCTTGCCTTCAACCCTGACCTGGAGGTCTGGTAACACTTTTAAGTGTCAGAGGGTCATTCTGCATACCTATTCAGTTCTTGGCCTCTCTGTTGAGACTACCAGCAGGACACCGGTTGTAATGATGATTTTTGTGATGTGGACTAGGAAATGGCCTGAGACTACCAATGCATTACACACACTTCAGGCCCCTGAACAGCAATGAGATGGTGACAAACTCTGGACACCATATACGTGAGCAGGGCTGGCTCCAAGCACCAGCCCAGCAAGCAGGTGCTTGGGGCGGCCAAAGGAGAGGGGCGGCACGTTGGGCTCTTCGGTGGCAATTCCGCGGCGGGTCCCTCACGCTCTCTCGGAGCGAAGGACCAACTGCCGAATTGCCGCCGAAGACTGAAGCGGGGGCAGTAGAGCTGATCGCGATCGCGGCTTTTTTTTTCTTTTTTTCCTGCTTCTTCTTGGGGCGGCAAAAACCCTGGAGCCGGCCCTGTACGTGAAGGACATCAAACTATTGACTGGCTGTGAGCCAGCTGGTTTCCCTGAGTTTTATGTTCTTAATTGATGAATTACCCAAGAATATAAAACTGTCCATGCAGAAAGTAGCATTTATCTGTTTAAACCTTAATGCAAATGGTATGTAGGCAGCTCAAAGTACCTTTAATACATAAGCCACTGTTAAATATTCTTATGCCAAAGGTGGTTAAAAATGCATTTTATTGAATTATCAAGATGAGTACTTGATATAAAACTTTCCATGAAAGGGTTAAACTCAAGATTTTTGCAAAAGACTCTTACAGGATCTGATATAAGGCGAGAGCTATGTGGGAACAATGACTTTATGAAGCCTCTGGAACACAAAGGGCTGGACTGTGCTTTGAGGCAATGTTCTTTGTAGAAGGCAAGGCAGAGCCACTCGCAGCCCCAGTGGATTCTCTGGGAGGAATTGTTGTGTCTCAGGGTGCCTAAAAGCATTAGGGAGGAGTACCCAGGCAGAGCCATCTTTTAGAATAGTGCAGCCTGCTCCTGCTAGAGCTTCTGGCCTATTCCATCGGCTGTGGTGGAAGGTGTATTTCTCTACAACTCCCTTCTCCCTTGCGGCAACATGCACGTTTGAAGGTGTTTTGAGGAAGCAATCCCTGCTCTTTCTGAGAGCAAGGACCACAACTGTGAGCAGCCTCTACACCGTACACGCAACATGGGGAAGACTCTTCACACCACTCCCCCAGCTGCATGCTTTACAAGAGGGCATTACGTATAAGTGGGAGGGCTAGAATGCAACAGACTTACCAGACGTGATGTGCCTGCAGGCATAGCTTCCACTGTCAAACAGTGCGCAGAACTGTGTGTTCTAGCTGGAGTTCTGAACGTGGCACTGTCTGTCTGAAGCTTTGTTAACATTTGAAACCATTGTTCCAGGTAAACAAGAATTGTATGCACACAGTATTAGGGAATTATGCTGCAGGATGCTGAACCCCCTCAGCTCCCATTATGTTTCACTAAGGGCCAGAGGATGCTCCTAGGACACGTTGGATAAAGATGAGCAAGAATATCCTGAGTATTTGTATCACTTATTCCTATCCCTAACTCAACCAGAACACACTGGAGGGAGGACAATAACTTCCTTGCACAATAGCTGTAATTCCAGAACATATACAAACACATTCTCAATGAGTAAATGTTGGCTGGCACAGCAATGAAAACTCAAAAGCCCTAGTTACCATAGAAGAGTTCTTGAGACCACTAGTAATTGAAGAAAGTAAAGCTTGCCAGAGCATTCTGCTCAAAAAGGTTTTGTCTAGTAATGAATAGTGAGCATGATTATGCTCTCTCCCTCACCACCACCCCCAAAGCAGTGTAACTCCAGTAACTCCTGCTGTACCAGGGCATAAATGAGAACAAATTTCCAAGTTGGAAATTTAAATTAATTTGAAAAACTTACTACTTAAATAAAAAGAAATACACATCCACTGAAGTGAAAAAAATACACGCAGCCTCCTAATTCTGAAAACTTTGAAAAATTGTCTTCTGCCACTTTGCATGGAAGCAAAATGTAACTTCATCTATTCAGGCCCTAGACATGTAGAATTAGATCCTCTTCTTTTATCTTTCAACCAGTGGAAAGACTAGATCAGTCAACTAACAATGATGTCCATCTGTTGACTAGACATCCTAGGGCAGATCTTCAGCTAGTATAAATCAGCCTTGCTCCATTGGCTTCAATAAAATTATGCCCATTTGCACTATATAAAGATCTTGTCTATTTAATGTGTGCCTCTTGCTTAAAGCAATAACTGAAACTAAAAACAGGACCCTCAAGGTCTGAAGGCAGCAGTTCTGTCATCCAGGAAAGCTAGAAGCGGGGAGCCTTCCCTTGAATAATTTAGAGAGAACTGTGCTAACCATATCATAGTTGGAAGTTGCTTGTTGCAATATTGCATGCCAATATGTGACTCTATTTCATAGTGTATTCTACAAATCAGATGTTGCTCTTGAGCAAAAGTTATCAAAACAGGGGAGAAACCCCCCCCCTCCAATTGCCATTTGAAATTTCAATTAAAAGATTTCCCAGCCACCTTTTACACATGAAGAACTGCAACACATGAAAATTGGCAAGAACTGAATATACAAAGTACATGGCAATATGTCCTTCCCATGTTAAAGATCAGATCAAGCTCTTAGTGTTAAACCACTTCTTATAACAACTCTTTTTTTTTTTACGTCACTCCACCATGATTTTTATACAACCTCCAGAATGCTGTGAGTTAGCTGTTAAATATAACACTGCTCTAAAATTACTGTTGGAAATAAGTGATTTTTAGCATGGTATTTGAGAAATAATATAACTGCTTAGCAGATGTTTGGAACTGCTTTTCAGCATCATGTGTCCATGTCTGCCAATAGGCCAGGTTAACAATGGGAATTACTTAAGTGGAAGAGTAACTACCATCATGCATTTAATATATGTCTTAATGCCATTATTTTCTCTCTTTCTCCAAGTAAAGTGCCTTGCAGGATGCACCCGTATAATTAATTTCCATGGAAATGAAACTTTTTAAGTCTTTTTTTCCCCCCTGCTGTGTAAACATTAGAGTTGCCTCAAGAGATAAGGCTGAATTCTGATGTAAATGGTTTACCTTTCCTGACCTCCTGGGTGAGGGAAATTAGGGTCAAATTGGGATTTAGTTCTTCTCCCCCCCCCCCCCCCCGCACCCTTTCCTTACTTTCTTCAATAATCCTGAAGGCGCATGTCTTAGTCATTATGAGCTCAATCAGCCCTTAAAGACACAGTGTTCCACTGGCTGGTGTGGACAGGGAATAGGGTCATGGGTCTGTTACCTGCTTTTGGGGTATTTTGTGCCACCCAGTCCTAGGTGTGTGTGAGAGAGTGAGAAATTCAGCCTTATGCAGAATCCATGTATCATATAAGTCCCACTTCAGCCCTATACTGAGGTCTTAAGCAGTGCATAGGCCCTGCGCTGGTATCTGCAAAGGGCTAAATATCACCTTAGAGTCTTGATTCATCAGCAGAGGTTTGGCTTCTAAACCATGACTAAGATTTTGGCCCACACATGCAAAAAGTTTTGAGAAATCTTGGGGGGGGAAAAATCAGGTACATAAGTTAAGTGCAATTCACAAGCAGCTTTGACCTCTCTGACTAGCACTAACTCAGCAGATGACTACAGGTCTGGTTGACCTTGGCAGCAGTACAGGGTCGTATTTTGACATGGCTGAACTGTTCTTGAACAATTTCTCTGGTGCACTGGGTACAAACAGTCTTTTCTTCAGCATCAGGCATGCATGTCTTATCTTTCTACCTATTCTTTTTTTAAAGAACCATAGCTATTGTAAGACATGCAAGGAAAAACTCACTCCCTGTTTATATTGTTTGTTCTCCTGTGCCTCCACTGTTCTATATAAAACAATAATGCTCCATAAATGCTTGTTTTTACTCATTTTTTTGGTTGGTTAGTTTTAAAGGCGTCCCCTTCACATCTCTTGTACTACAGAATAGAGCATTAGGGCCTGATCCTGTGCTGTTGACATCGATGGATGGTTTGCAGTTGATTAAACTCAGTGGGAGAAGGATTTTTGTAGTTAACTGAGAATATTAATGTGCGCTGCACTTTTAAAACAGCAGTACATCTTTTTAGGGGGAAGGGGGAGAGATGATGAGGTGAGTGAGATAGGAGCCTTTTCATCTTCACAACAGTAGAACTAGGTTGTTTCCTTGTGTTTTTTTTTCTCGAAGTGCAAAACAGTAGTGAAGGCAGTAGTTTTTCAGGCATCAATATGAAGAGCTGAATCAATTTTCTTTGCATGAATCCAGGCAATATCAGTGCCCTACTCTCCAGCAGAGGCAAAATACCAAGTCAATCGGATGTAAAACATAAATATTTTACCTATTCTGTCAATGGAATACCAATGATCCCATGTAAAACCTGGATTCAAGCCCCATTGTGGAAAATGATTAATGCCAGGGTGCATATTTTTTTAAAAGATTATTATTTTTTAAGGGCAATGCAGTGTGCCACATACACATGAAGACTATCTCTGGGGAAGAAAGGTAGGATTATTCATTATAAATAAGCGAATTAGAACGTGACTCATTGCCTTGCTATTCTTCCTTTCCTTTCTTTTTCACCCACCTTCCCATTTCACAGATGTTTTTGGGTGAAGCAGATAAATTTCAGATATTAAGCAGCCAAAAAGCATTATATCACAAGGCTTTTTACAACTTTATTGCTCCCTCTTTTGAAGTATTCCCTGATTTTGTCCTTGTCATTATTTTTAAGCTTTATAGCTAATTCCTGTGTCAGAGAGATAAAAAATGCATGTGTTACATGTATTTTAACTGTGCCAATTTATGCCATGATTTAACAGTGTGTAATGTTACTTTTAATAATGATATCTGTGTAAGACATCTATTTCTAGTCTAGAACATTAATCTTGCATAAGAAATTTGCCAGTACAATTCTATTAGGATCTCCCTATTAAATTAAATGAAACCACTACGTAATGAATAATGTAATGTACTATGAAGCATAATGGAAAGCATCCATGTTCACGGATCCTGCAGAACAGGCATTCTGTACACAATCCCCACTGAAATCATTGGGAGTCAGGAGTAAGGATTAGCAAATCAGAAAAAAAATCAATCGTTTAATCCAAATTTATCTAAATTACCCCACATTTTCTATAATCTCACCAAGCTGCCTCCATCGCCTCTCCTCAGGCTTGAGCTTCTCCCTGACACCTGAGTCTGTCCTCTGCAGCAGTGAAGGGGTGTATGGCTTTCTAGTCCCCCATGATACATTCAAGATCTGTCTGTAAGTCTCCTTGTGTTCTTTTGTGGTAGTGAAAAACCCAGTAGGCCAGCTAGCTTCTAAATCCCAGATCTCCTGGGGGGAATGTGACTGTCTACACGGGGTTACATTACTCCCATTAAGAAATGTGTACGTATCTCTGAGGGCAGAATTTGGCCCATACAGTTAACATGAAACTACATCTCTTTATTATTTTCTAATAAACCAGTCTCTTTGGCTCAGATCCTGCAAAGAGTTACTCACGTGCTTACTTTTACACTGTGGGAGTAATCTCGTTTATTTCCATGGGCAAACAGTGCTTAAATTTAAGTCTTTGCAGGATTAGGGCATTTGTTAGTGTTAAACATTTCAAGGCAATGAGTCAGAGTGTAGATATAAAATAGATTCAAGTAAATAGCCAGTTACACAATCCTTCTGTATGAAAAAAAGAAGGAACAGCTTTACTCATGCTTAAAATGGGGCTTGAAAATACTTCTACAATCTGAAGAGTTTGGAAAATTGGTATTAGGATTTGGTTTAAAATAAATCTCAAGAAAAAGTTAAAGTTGATTAAAAGAGTTTCTAGGTTTTAACTCACCAGTGCCCAGAACAAATAAAAAACACAGAAGAATGGAATATTTCTGTTCAATGTAAGTAATTAAGAGCTGGAATTTTGCAGGAGCAGAGACACAACAAGTGTGTTGTTGAACACACATGGGGTAGCAGAGGAAGAAGTCATGGATGACAGTAATAGGAACACAGATTTGACTATGTTAACTAAGTGTCTCTTTTGGAGGTGAAATAGGATTTTTTTTGAGATTAGCTTGAGTGGGTTAGTTTAGTTGGTTGTTACATGGCAGAGGTGACCTGGTACCTCATTGTTCATTTCTAACTTTATTAGCTGAACTCTATAGACTCTATATTATGTTTGTGTGTAAAGCCTGTGGAAAGGGAGCTGTGCTCGGTCAGATTGTGTGAGGCCCATTACAGCATGGCTTCTCTCCTGCCAACTTTAGCAAGAGCTTAGGAGAAGTTATAACTGGGTAGGGAAATTGAGGTAGTGGATGAGGGAATGGGGGGAGATTTTTCCAAATGGAAAATTTTAAGTGCATAAGGTTTTACAGCTCGAGTATCTGAAGCTTTAAAAAACAGATCAGTTTGTTTTTTTTTCTAACAGAGATACAAGACTGAGCCTGCTCCATTCCATTACTACAGTTTTCACCCTGGGTAGCTCCACTGAATTCACTTTGAGTTATATTGGCATAAAACTACTGTAGAGAAGTGGAGAACTGGGCCTTCTGCCTTTCCCTGTTTCCCTTTGATGCCTTCCCTGCTCCACTGAACTCCATCACCTCTTATATGAGGAAAATCTAAAGCCCTCATCAGTGTATTGCTTCCTCCTGTATCCCCCCTATTCTGAGACCATGGAGCATGTTTCCATGCACCCCTTCCATATATCCCAAGTTCCTTAACAGGTAGGCCCATTACTCAGGGAAGGGGGAGGGAACAATAGCAGAAAATGTGGAAATGGCAGAAGTGCTAAATGACTTTTTTGTTTCAGTTTTCACCAAAAAGGTTAGTAGCGATTGGACGTCTAACATAATGAATGCCAGTGAAAATGAGATAGGATCAGAGGTTAAAATACTGAAAGAACAAGTTAAAAATTACTTAGACAAGTTAGATATCTTCAAGTTATCAGGGCCTGATGATATACCTCCTAGAATACTAAAGGAGCTGACTGAGGAGATATCTGAGCCATTAGCAATTATCTTTGAAAAGTCATGGAAGACGGGAGAGATTCCAGAGGACTGGAAAAGGGCAAATACAGTGCCAATCTTTAAAAAGGGGAATAAGGACAACCCAGGGAATTACAGAGTAGTCATCTTAACTTCAGTACCCAAAAGATAATGGAGCAAATAATTAAGTAATTAATTTGCAGACACCTAGAAGACAATAAGGTGATAAGTAACAGTCAGCGTGGATTTGTCAGGAACAAATCATGTCAGACCAACCTAATAGCTTTCTTTGACAAGGTAACAAGCCTTGTGGATGGGGGGAAGTGGTAGATGTGGTATATCTTGACTTTAGTAAAGCTTTTGATACTGTCCTGGATGACCGCCTCATAAACAAACTAAGGAAATACAACCTAGATGGAGTTACTACAAGGTGGGTGCATAACTGGTTGGAAAACTGTTCCCAGAGAGTAGTTATCAGTGGTTCACAGTCAAGCTGGAAGGGCATATTGAGTGCAGTTCCACAGGGATCAGTTCTGCGTCCAGTTCTGTTCAATATCTTCATCAATGATTTAGCTAATGGCACAGAGAGTACACTTATAAAGTTTTCAGATGATACCACGCTGGGAGGGGTTGCAAGTGCTTTGGAGGATAGGATTAAAATTCAAAATGATCTAGACAAACTGGAGAAATGGTCTGATCTAAATAGAATGAAATTTAATAAGGACAAATGCAAAGTACTACACTTCGGAGTGTCCAGTTGTGGGCACCACATTTCAGGAAAGATGTGGACAAATTGGAGAAAGATCAGAGAAGAGCAACGAAAATGAGGGAAGCTTGAAAAAATTGGGTTTGTTTAGTCTGGAGAAGAGAAGACTGAGAGGGGACATAACAGTTTTCTAGTATATAAAAGGTGGTTACTGTAAGGAGGAAAATTGTTCTCCTTAACCTCTGAGGATAGGACAAGAAGCAATCGGCTTAAATTGTAGCAAAGGTGGTTTAGGTTGGACATTAGGAAAAACTTCCTGTCAGGATGGTTAAGCACTGGAATAAATTGCCTAGGGAGGTAGTGGAATCTCCATAATGGAGATTTTTTTAAGAGCAGGTTAGACAAACACCTGTCACAGATGGTCTAGATACTATTTAGTCCTGCCATGAGTGCAGGGACTGGAGTAGATGACTTCTTGAGGTCCCTTCTAGTCCTATGATTATATGATACCCTGACTATGTTGCTCCTAGTCTGTTTCCCTGTTCTCCTTACACCCTCATCATATCATTACCTTGACCCTTGCCTTCTTCTTTTTCTTCTTCTTTGGTTCATGTCCATCAGCTCAATAGTGACAATGGGGCTATATGAAATCTTTCTATCACTTTTTGCCTTGTATCAGCTTCATGGCTTCATTTATCCTTAATCCTTTTGGGTCTGACATTCTTGACCATGTATATACAACACATCCTTGGTCTTCCTCTATTTCTAGTTCCTTGTGCTCTGGTATGTGTTGCCATTTATGGTAACCTTTCTGAGTCCATTCTTGACACCTGTCTAAACCGTCACAATTATCTTTCTTGAATCTTCTGTAACAGAGTTATTTCTTGATCTAGCTGTTTTCTTTTCACTTCATTTTTTATTTTCTGCAATCTTGAAACATTCAGTATTCCCCTCAGACAGTTCGTTTCTGCAGTCAATATTTTTTCATTCCTGGACTCCTGCCTCTCTGTATTTCCTACCATGTCCTCTTAGCCCTGTCTCCTCTGACTCGTCAGCAGCTACTGTAGCAAAGCCTGGAGTCAGCAACAGGTACATTTTTATATTTTTAAATTAAAAATCCATATCACTGAGCAACATAGTTATACCAATCTAATCCCCAGTGTACACCGCTATGTCAGTGGGAGAGCTTCTCCTCTTGACATAGCTACCACTTCCTGGGGAGGTGGATTAACTATACCAACGGGAGAAACTCTCCCATTGGCGTAGTAGCATCTTCACTAAAGCGCTACAGTGGTGCAGCTGCGCCGCTGTAGCACTGTACGTGAAGACAAGCCCTTTGTAATTCCCTATTAATTCTGATCTTCCCCCCACACCTTCTCCTGGCAAGCACCCCCTTCCAAACAAACAAAATATCTAATGTGCTGAAAGACACATCTCATAAAGACCAAGAAAACAAGCCACATTTAGATTCCACAGGCCATGCTATACTGGAAATACAATGAGCCAAAAGCAGGGGCATTTTTTAAAAAAAGGAACAACTGAGATATTTTTGAAACATTTTAAATTCCTTTCCTGAATTTTATCAAACTTCCTAGAAGAGTCTACTCACAGGAGCTTAACACAACAGGACCCAGACTGGTATGGCCTGTTGGAACCACAACAATACGTTAAATAATAATAAGCAATGAGATGTGGTACACACAATTCAAGGAGGAGTTTTTGAGGGGGAGGGTTTAGTTGGAGGGAGAGAGGGAGTGTATTATGGGGCTTGTAATGGGATGCTAACTTCAGTTTTAACTGTGGAATGGATTCTGCCGTTCCATTATAGACCTCTAAAAACCTCTGTCACCTAATCAAGCAAAACTCCCATCGAGTTTTGCTTGATTACCAGCTGTAGACTTTGGCTCAATATCATTGTGATGAAAGATGCTACAGCATTTAGGGTCAATCTAGGCAACACTGAACTCCACAGTGGTTGGCCCACAGATGCTCCCCAGCCACAGTGGTTGCTCTCTATTTGGGGAGGCAAGTATCTCCTCGAGCAGATGCAGAATGTTGCATTAGGCATTCTGAAGGGCAAAAGCGTAGACTGGCAGGCTTATATGGCAATTGAGCTATTGGGACTGATGGTTAGGAGATTCAATGAGCGTAACATTTCCCTCCCTTTCAACAGAGCTGCAGTTTCACTGTCAAGAAGGTTTTGTTATCGGCTGCTTTGTTTTTTATTTGAGTGGGTTATTGGTTATTTGTGGGATTTGTGCATAAAAATTGTATGATATTTTGCACTGAATAAGGCCCTCTGTGCACCTGTCTAAATGACAAAAGCAACTGCTTCTTTAAAAATTGAGTGAGCTCACAGGATTTCAAACACCCCTTAGTGGCTAGTGCAGACACAGTTTAAATCCATTAAAACGTGATCTGCTAACATGATTGTAAAGGTATTCTATTGAGTCTATACTAGGTGCTATGGAGTGTTTGGAATAATGTTCCTTTAGACATATCCTGTGTGTTTCACAATAATTAATACATAGATAACTTTCTAATCACACCATACAATTTAAAATTCTGCCTCAGAAATATGCTGCATGGAAAAGCTGTAGTATTAATTCATGATTAAGGCTAAGTTTTAGTCACAGGTATTTTTAGTAAAAGTCACGGACAGGTCTTGGGCAGTATACAAAAATTCATGGCCTGTGACCTGTCTGTGACTTTTACTATATACCCCTGACTAAAACTTGGGGTGGGGCTGCCCAGGGGCACCATAGGTGCTGGGGGAGGGCAACCTGGGTGCAGGGGGCGGGGACAGGCAGTGGCGCGTGGCCTGGGACCCCCACTGGTGGTGGGGGGGAGGGGGCGTTGGTGGGGCCGGCAGGCTCCCTGCCTGTCTCCACACCTCCCCCGCCAGCAGCAGCAGAGTTTGGGTATGGGAGGGGTCAGGGGGTTGAAGCATGGGATGGGGTGAAGCGGGTTTTGGACAGCACTTACCTGGGAGGCTCTCCGGAAGCGGCAACATCCCCCTCACTCAGCTCCTAGGCAGAGGCGTGGCCAGGCAGCTCGGCATGCTGCCTCTGCCCAGAGCGCTGGTTTCACAGCTCCCATTGGCTGGGAACCACAGCCAATGGGTGCTGCGGGGGTGGTGCCTGCAGGCGGAGGCAGTGCACAGAGCTGCCTGTTAGTCTTAAAGGTGCCACAGGACCCTATGTAAGCTTTATGGTTTTTTGAAGACAATGTACAATTTATGAATTAGCTGTAAACTAGCATTGTGGTTTTACTGAAGGGACATCCCATATAATGCTTTTTCAATATCTTAAATGTTCCGTATCAATGTGAAATAGTTTATGCAAAGAAATGCAAACAACATATTTGCACATTTTTTCTGCTGTTATGCCACCGTAATCTGTTATACATGCATTGTCGATCCTGAAGTCCTTGTGCAATGTTAGCACAGTCCAAACTCCTACTGTCTTCATCAGCATTAGCACAGCATGAACGAAGACTTCAGAAGTTAGCCTAGGAGAGAAGAATGGTGGTAGGATATGCAGGGCTGATTCAGACAATGTTGCCAAACGTATATCTTAAAGGGCTCTATCTACCCCACCACGGTCAGGATGAAATGCTACAGTGATGTTTACTGTTTATGTTCTAGTGTCACATTTAGTGATGCATGAGCTCCTTCATGCTGACTGAAATCTCTGAGGGAATAATAATTTTATCCCCTCGGGTGGAATTTGGATCCCTTTATTATCGTCCTGACTAGAGGACGTTGCAGATTCCCTCACCTCCTGTTTAAAATCCATTATTGCCCTCTCTTCCTCCTCAAATGCAGGCACCAATACATTTCCTGTCCCCTCACTTTCTCTCCAAGCATCAGAGCAATTTGTGGGGTTTAGGGATGGAGTGGCAAAGGTGGGACACTGAATTTTAGTACTGAAAGCAGTGGGTGGGCTGCAAACAAATGGATTTTCTGGGGTTGGGGAGGCACACACATTGGCTTGATGCAATGCTGAGTTGAAGGGAAAGAGCAAAGTGGTAGGAAATATCAGAGGGTTTGTTGTTTTGTTTATTCAATTACAAGTGTCTTAGAATATAATAGGTCAAATTAATTCCTTAAGTCATTGGAATTGCACCAGTGCTGAACTTTGCATCAACTATTTCCAGTCTGGATGGTGACTTTTAAAAGACATGTGAATTTCTTTCCTTCTCCTTGGAATCTGTCCTAAAAATGTACAAGTGCTCGCCCTCTGTCCCTCTCTATCTATCTATAATTATAGACCTGTATCCCAGATATAGTAGGCCAAAATCAGAGATTAGTGTAAAGGGAGTCTGTTGGTGTAAGTACATCTTCTTTTGGCTCTCTCAGGATGTATGTTACAAAAACATAGGCTAGATCAACACTAGAAAAGGTTTGCTGGCATAGTCATACCAGTAAACCTTCCTAGCAGAGAGCAGTTTATACTGACAAAAAATGCTTTTACTGGTATAGCTTATACCAGTTTGGTGAGAAAAATAAGGCATATGGCAAAAGTATTTTTATGCTGGTATACCCCCACCTACACTAGGATTAGAAATGTCACCAAATTTAAACACCCACAAATGACATTACTTTACTGGCATGCAATGTAGTTGTAGCCATGTCAGTCCCAGGATACTAGAGAGACAAAGTGGGTAAAAATATCTTTTTTGGACCAACTTCTGTTAGTGAGAGAGACATTACTGGCAAATGTTTCTAGAGCGGGGTCCCCAAACTGGGTGGCACGCATCCCTAGAGAGGTATAGAGGAACGTCGGGGGAGTGGCAGGGCCTAGGCCAGCTCTCTTGGGGGGTCGGGAGGGACGCCACCCAGTCCCTGTCCCGCACTGTCCCCAGCTCCACTCTGTCCATGGCCCCACTGGCCCGGCTCCACCCCTGGCCTGGCCACAACTCCATTCCTGGCTCCAGGGGGGCATGGACACATTCCATTATTGATAAGGGGGAGCGTGAGAGGAAAAGTTTGGGCACCACTGTTCTAGTGTATACCTGGCCAATGACTCACACCAGCTAGATAATGTGTAACTTTCCCATTTTTCATCCCTTTGATTTTGGCCCATTGAGGCTAAGGGGGTCTAAGTTGGTGTAAAAATTCTTAGGTTGAAGAGCCGAAAGAGAGCAGCACAGGAAGAAAGAGAACTAACTGGCGGGTATAAGAATGCATGTAGGTTACCCCCTACTTAGACTTGCATATTCTTATATCTTCTTTTGTGTGCTCAGCATGTAAGTTACACCAGTTTAGACTATATTTCCTCACATAATGGTAAGCAGATAAAAATGGGCCTATGGAAGTATGAGAATAAGGTACTCTAATTTATATTCCCTTACAACTCCTCTCTGAATTTGTTCTACTATGTAATGCATTGAGTTGTTTAGACGTCATCCTAATTCTTTTTGTAAATTAAACAGAAACTGATACTCAGCCTTAAATATTGTGTGACTAGGTTCTACTCAATAATATACAATAATGTCACCTTTGCTTTAGTGTATTTAAAAGAAGAAAGAAAAGAAAGGGAGGGATGTGGAAATTACCATAGTACCTTTTGTGGTACCCTGACAGTACTCCTCTACCTGCCCCCAGAAAAATTCTATACACTCTGCTGTGTTTGATTTTACTGCGCTGCTTCATTGTAGAATTCTAAGAACTTTACTTCACGGCTTATGTTGTTCATGAATTACAAGGTTACTGTTAAGTGTTGGTACAGAGTTGGGGGTGGGGAGGGGAGTAGCCAGGATCTTTTTTGTTTTAAAGGGCTTTTTTTTTTTTTTTTAAACTATAAATCCACTCTGACATTTCTGACAGAGGAGCTACAACTGTGCCAATTGAACTGACTGATTATAACCATAATAGGACTCAGAATCATATCTGTCTTTCGAAAAAGCAAGTACTTTGAAATTTCCCAATGGGTGTTTAAAGGTTTAAACTTTTACCAGTGCTTGAAAGGACTCTAGTGATGAAAAATGCTGATTTATATACTGGGCCCAATCTTGCATACCCATAACTGCAGAGAAATTAATTGCAGTTCTAAATAGGGCTGGCCAGAAAACAAGAATTCCATTTCATGAAAAATTTTGAGGTTTAGAAATCTGTTTGTTCCTCATCAGAAAAGAAATGAAACCTTGAGAAATGTTTTGTTTTAAAAAAAAAAAAATACGGAGCGAGAAAGAGAGACATCCATTCCAGAATACCCAATAGTATGATGGTTAGGAGACAACTAGGATGTAGGGACCCACGTTCAAATTTCTGCTCCCAGGCAGAGCAAGGACATGAAATTGGGCCTCCTGCATCCCAGTGACATACCTTAATCATCAGGTCACTGGCTATTCTGGTGCTCCTCTCTGTGCCTAGACATTCTATCTTGGCCCTGAAAAACCTCCCAGAAAAAATATTTTTGACAAAATATTTTGATTTTAACAAAATGACCTTTTATTTACAGGAAAATGTTGTCAAAAAATTTTCAACCAGCACTAGTTCTGAATACACAAAGATGCAAGATTTCTTCCTATATAATCTGTTTCAGCTCTTTACATTAATATGATGTTGGGATAGTGTTAAGAATTCTTTAATTTTGAAATTCACCCCTTACAGAGGGATGTCAAAAGTCCTGGATACCACATAAGTCCTTAATATAGGAGAATTAAGTGGGACTTAAGCAATGCGTAGGTCTTAGAGCCCCTGTGCAGGGATGAATTTCACTCCATATGAATGTTCATTGTTATTAATTGATGTATAAAACTTAAATTAAAAAAACTAAATTGCATCTCAGGTAGTAACTGTCCAGCAATTTCTTTTTTGTTTAGAAAAGAACTTTCCAATTATCATGGATTAATTGTTTCTAAATGTTGAGCCCAGTCAAATATTCGTGCAAATCACAATAGCTCCATAGACTTTGACATTTGCTCATTTACTTCAGCTGAGGATTTTGACCCATTGTTGTCTAAAGACAAACCTTATCATAAATGAATATTTAAAATACATGACATTTTAGTAGTTGGTGAATTTAGAGCAGCAGAGGGATGTATATATCTTCAGTTGGATAACTTTGTTAATTTAAAATTAAAACTATAGCATTTTTTTCTGTGTACCAAATTCTGTTATTCCTTTTGTGCTCTTTATGTGAATTGAATTGCATAGCGGGTCTGAAATGAAGAAACATAGAAAGAAGTGTGTATATTAGTGCCAAAATGAAATTAAAATGGTCTTAACCAGCTGCCTGAACATGTGGCTTTGTTTAAAAAGAAGGGCACATGAAAATACAATAACTCAGTAGGAGGCATAACACAGATTTGGCTCATCTAGAAATCCCTTTGGTTTCTTTTTCTTTCATGTGTGATACTATTATTTATAATTCTAGTATTGTTTGCAGGTCTCTAACTATAATGTTTACTCCCAGGAATTGTTTTGTGATGGCTGATTGCCCCAAATCAAGGATGGCAAGATAACCTTGCCTTCAGCTAAAATCACTTGGTGTTTTTTCAGCAGATGAAATACAATTATTGATAGAGTACAAAAATCAAATATTTCTCCTATTATAACTAGCAAGTTGCATATGGAAGGTCTAATTTTTTTCACAATAATTTGCAGCAAAAACTCCATTCTTGGTAAACTTGATTATTTTGTTCAAATTTAAACTAATTTTTTTTTCATCCTACTTGTGAGTTTTTTTTCTCCACCCCTTCCCACACGCTATTAAAATGTATTCATAGGGCCTAATGGAATAACAACTCCCTGGAGGATGGGGATGGTCTAAGGAAAAAGTAGTTTCCATTTCACCTTTTTTTGTCTTATTCAAAATTTTAATCCGAATAGATTTTACTGGACATGTGGCTAGTAGTAAGTAACCAAATAGTCTCTGCAACCTGCTAGAGGTGTAATCACTCAGCCACTTCCTTCTCACATATCCCCATATTCCCCAAAATATTCTGTTTATGGACTAGAGATGTCTCTGAGCCAAATCTCTGGATCTAACACTCCTAGCTATATTGTGTGGAGAATCCAAAATCCAGGTTCAAATTGTACAGCTTGACTTCCTCAAAGTCCATCTTCATGTGACTGGTGAAGACAGTACAATATAGGACTAACTGTCATTATTATAGATAGCTATTATGTGTATAGAGATAATGCTGATACACTGGAAAGGCCATCTGTTCTTCCATCTATGTTCTTATACTAGACTCATCAGGGCACTAACTGAGTGCCTCACAGAGTACAAAATTGCCAATGATGATTCAAGCCCATGCACTCAGACAATAGAATCTACATGCTCATTTGTCATGGAGAAAAATGACATTTTCCATAATTGCCGAATGTGGCCTGTTGCAACTTGGAACCATTGTTCTAATCCTGGGAGATCTTACAAGACATTATTACATTGTTAGAGCTGGGGGAGGGGAGGCAGGAACCAGTTTCCATGTCCACAAACATTTTCAAGGGTTTAAAAATTTTTCCCATCCTGAAAGGAGACAAAAAGAGTCAAAATCTCAAATTTTTATAAACTGAAAATCTGAAAAAAAAGTTGTTTCAGGTGAAAAGAAACATTTTGTTTTGATATTTTTAAATGTTTCATTTTTATTTAAAAAGGCTGCTTTTTACTATGATCAGGTTAATTTTCAAAACAGTCATTTTGAACTGGAAAATGAATTTTTAATTTCATTTCAAGAATATTTGAAACTATTTAAAAAAAATTTGAGTAAAAAATTTATCAAAACTGACTCTTTCCCACAAAAAGTGTTTGATTTAAAAAAAATGAATAATAAATTCCCAACCAACTATAATCATAACCACATTTCATAGGAACACATAATGGAAAGCCTGAAACCAATAGGTTCATATTGGTGTTTTTCTCAACCTTCCCTTTTTCACCTTTGTCTTGTGCTTTGGTTTCCTTCTTTTCCTTTCATGTTTGACACGTGGATGGAATATCTTAGTTTGCCTGCAAATTAGAATATATATACCTGTATAACTGAGACTATACCATATGCACTTACTGAGTGGATTCCTTTCTAGATGGACAAAGACTACCTACATATTGATTGAAATTTATATTTTAATAGCTGTTTTAAAATATTCTTTTGCCTAAGATTTATATTATGGCATTAGAAAGGCAAGAGAGTGTTAAAGTATTGTTTTAAGAAATAATGTGCATAAATATGAAATAATTATCTTTGGCTTTATTTGTGCTCTGGTCTAGAACTTGATGGCAAACCAGTTTTTCTGTACCTTTTGGGCATTGCCGTGGTTACTATCTTTAAAATAAATAAATAAAAATATCAGCATTTGTGAACAGATACAGTTACCACAGACTTCCCCTATACATCATAAAGAACATAACTGTAGTGACCACATGGTAATGATTGGGAAATGCTGACTTCTTAAATGACTTCTACTGTGTGTATGTTATCTGAATAATTGTTAGCATAAGCTGATGTAATGCCACTGTGAACTGCATAAAGCTTCAAGTGTTCCATCAGGTATGTGGCCAAAGTTCAGTGTTGTATGTGTGCAAGCTAATTTTCCAAGTGACAAAGAGTAAAATTTTCAAAAATGCCTATGTATCTTTGGAGCCTCACTGAAAGTGAATGGGACTCAAGCGTCTAAATCACTAAGGTACTTTTCAAAATGTTACCTGTAGTGCTTTGGGGTCCTTTGGATGAAAAGTACTATATAAATGTAAGATTTATTGTTACTGCTCTGTATATACTCTGTGTTGAGAGGAAACAAGCTATCAGTGCAAAAGTGTATGGAGTTATTAAAAAGAAAAGAAATGAATAAAGACAGGAAATGTGATTCTCCAAAGATAGATATTGTCAAATGTAAGCAATCTCCTTTACTGGATCTGTGCTCCCAGCATACAACCTGACAGGACTCTTAGAGGTAAATTTCAAACAGTCTCATTGGTGTGTCATGCATGCTTATCTGCTGATGGGGTGCTGTACAATAGTCAGTACTTGCCTCCAACAATCACTGCCTTTTTTATTGCTGATGAAGAAGGACCTCTCTGGCAGCTGTTGCTGCAGTTTCTCCTTCCATCCCCCTACTGATCTCTGACATTATTCTGCTGTTCTGTCAGCTAAATTTTCCTCTTGCCTGAATTATTCCTAATTTTCTTTTTAAATGCTGTGAGATTCTTTGAGGCTTTGAAGACAAAGGCTTCTGTTTTAAATAGTGTGTCTTTTTTATGTGAGTTTCCTTTGTTAGCTGTTTCTCTTTATTTTCCATTTCACTGTTCAGAATGTCAGGTGAGCAGCCCAGAATCATTAGGTCATACCTCAGATTTGATCTGAAGCTCTGTCTCATGGATGTCTGTGATCAGTGCTTCTGTTGGCCTGCAGCAAATCTGGTCACTTCTGGGTTTCAGGTCTGCTCAAGAATGTTTCCTTGAGCCTTTGGGTCCCATTGGATTTACGTTAGACATTGGCTGACCTACAAAACAAACTACCTGTAGGTCTGACTCTACGTCTGTGTAGAAGAGGTGGAGGCAGAAATCTTCTAAAGTCATTTGAGTACTCCAGTTAAAAGTACATGACTGGAGTACTCGGCAACCGAGATGCTTGTTTCAGAGCATATCCAGCTGGTTAGTCCCTCAGTTGTACTTCAACATATATTCATAGATTAGAAGGCCATAAGGGACCACTGTGATCATCTAGTTTGATCTTGTGTATAATGGAGGCTATAGAATTTCCCTGAATTAATTGCATTTGAACTACAGCATACCTTTTAGAAAAACATCCAATCTTGATTTTAAAATTGTCAGTGATGGAGAACCCACCACAACCCTGGGTAAGTCGTTCCAATGGTTAATTACTGTCAATGTTAAAAATTTGCACCCGAATTTGCCTAGCTTCAACATCCAGCCATTGAATCGTATTATACCTTTCTCTGCTACATTAAAGAGACTGTTATCAAATATTGGTTCTCCATGTAGGTACTTATAAACTGTGATCAAATCACCCCTTAATCTTCTTTTTGTTAAACTAAATAGATTGAGTCTATCATTATAAAGCATGTTTTCCAGTCCTTTAATCATTCTTATGCCTCTTCTCTGAACTGTCTGCAGCTTACCAACATGCTTCTTAAATTGGTTCTGGACACCGTATTAGAGTAGCAGTTACACCAGTGCGGAATCCAGAGGTAATATAACCTCCCTGCTGCTACTAGAGATTCTCCTGTTATACATCAAGGGCTCTCATTAGCCCTATTGGCCACAGCATCACACTGGAGCTCATGTGCAGCCGATTATCCACCATGACCCCGAAAATTCTTCTTTAGAGTTCCCCATCCTGTAAGTATGGCCTACATTCTTTGTTTCTGTATGTATAACTTTATTTAGCCACTTTAGTAAAATGTTTCATCATTGTATGATATGACTATATCATCTGTTTTTCCCCAAATATAGAATGCTCTCCTGGCCAATGGAAGGTTTTGTGTACTTTTGGGTCCATTTTTGTACTTCACAAATATTAGCTCATTGTCTTGATGGATCAAGTATTATCCCTACACTTTCCAGATTGAGAAAGTAAGTGTCAGGAATGAAGGCCTGCATCTGAGCCTGGGATTAGCTATGCTCAGTCTCCAGGCATATTAATGAACACAGGTGAGCTACAGCAAAATCACCTGATTGGCCAACGCACCTGGTTGCCTGAGGGGAACCAGCAGGCATGCTTAAGCCCAGCAGCAGCAGGTGGCTGGCTGCTCAGTGCTTATGCCCACAGCTGTGAGTGCTCCTGTGCCGGCCTTGTTCCTGCCCTGCTCAGTTCTTGACTCTGGCATGTCATCCTAGTGTACAATCCAGGCTAATGAATAGCTATGTCTCCCCTGCGCTCTAACCTGGGGTGCCCTTTACCCTGCTTTGCTTCTGTAGCCTCCAGCTTGGACTGCTCACAAACAGCCTCCAGCATGCAAGTCACCCCAGCTATATCTCTGTGTGTGCTGCAGCCAGCCAGCCACCTTGGCTTTTATCAGCCTGGGTTATTCTGAAGGGTGACCCCAACACACTCCCAGTCTTAGATTTCCCCCCAGAAATGTATGTCCTGTACTCCCAGATCTCTACTAGACAATACAAGTTTATATAAAAGTCAATTATCTCTTTATTAGAAATAATATGCACAGAACTTGCCACCCCAAATGGAGTTTCCCAAACACTTCAGTGTAAACATACTGGATTAGATAAAATAATGAATCAAGTATCAAAGGGGTAGCTGTGTTAGTCTGGATCTGTAAAAGCAGCGAAGAGTCCTGTGGCACCTTATAGACTAACAGATGTATAGGAGCATGAGCTTTCATGGGTGAATACCCACTTCTTCGGATGCATGTAGTGGAAATTTCCAGGGGCAGGTATAAATTGGCAAGCAAGAATGAGTAAGGCTAGAGATAACGAGGTTAGTTCAATCAGGGAGGATGAGGCCCTCTTCTAGCAGTTGAGGTGTGAACACCAAGGGAGGAGAAACTGCTTTTGTAGTTGGCTAGCCATTCACAATCTTTGTTTAATCCTGAGCTGATGGTGTCAAATTTGCAGATGAACTGAAGCTCAGCAGTTTCTCTTTGAAGTCTGGTCCTGAAGTTATTTTGCTGCAGGATGGCTACCTTTAAATCTGCTATTGTGTGTCCAGGGAGGTTGAAGTGTTCTCCTACAGGTTTTTGTATATTGCCATTCCTAATATCTGATTTGTGTCCATTTATCCTTTTACGGAAGGGACTGTCCAGTTTGGCCGATGTACACAGCAGAGGGGCATTGCTGGCATATGATGGCGTATATTACATTGGTGGACATGCAGGTGAATGAACCGGTGATGATGTGGCTGATCTGGTTAGGTCCTGTGATAGTGTCACTGGTGTAGATATGTGGGCAGAATTGGCATCGAGGTTTGTTGCATGGATTGGTTCCTGAGTTAGAGTTACTATGGTGCGGTGTGTGGTTACTGGTGAGAATATGCTTCAGGTTGGCGGGTTGTCTGTGGGCGAGGACTGGCCTGCCACCCAAGGCCTGTGAAAGTGAGGGATCGTTGTCCATGGTGGGTTGTAGATCACTGATGATACATTAGAGAGGTTTTAGCTGGGGACTGTATGTGATGGCCAGTGGAGTTCTGCTGGTTTCTTTCTTGGGCTTGTCTTGCAGTAGGAGGCTTCTGGGTACACGTCTGGCTCTGTTGATCTGTTTCCTTATTTCCTCATGCGGCTATCGTAGTTTTAAGAATGCTTGGTGAAGATTTTGTAGGTGTTGGTCTCTGTCTGAGGTCTAGCGTCGGTAGAGAAGGGGCATGAGTGGACGAGAGCTGAGGAAGCGTTGTTCCAGCTCAGCCATAAAAATGTTGGCATATTGTGGGGCCATGCGGGTGCCCATAGCAGTGCCACAGGTCCGGAGGTATATATTGTCATCAAATTTGAAATAGTTGTGTGTGAGGATAAAGTCATAGAGCTCAGCAACCAGTTGCACTGTGGCATCATCAGGTATACTGTTCCTGACAGCTTGTATTCCATCTGTGTGTGGGATGTTTGTGTAGAGAGCCTCTACATCCATAGTGGCTAGGATGGTGTTTTCTGGAAGGTCACCAATGCATTGTAGTTTTCTCAGGAAATCAGTGGTGTTGCGGAGATAGCTGGGAGTGCTGGTGGTGTAGGGAGTCCACATATCCAGACAGTCCTTCAGTGGGGGTGCCAATGCCCGAGATGATGGGGCGTCCAGGATTTCTGGGTTTGTGGATCTTGGGTAGTAGGTAGAATAACCCCGGTCAGGGCTCTAAGGGTATGCTGATTTGTTCTTGTGTTAGTGTAGGGAGTGTCCTGAGTAGATGGTGCAGTTTCTTAGTGTATTCCTCAGTGGGATCGCTCGCCCGCGCCGCTTCTCGCCGCCCCCATTGGCCCGGGACGGCGAACCGCAGCCAATGGGGGCCGCGATCGGCCGAACCTGCCGCGTCAGCAGGTAAATAAACTGGCCCTGGTGAGCCACGTGCCAAACGTTGCCGACCCCTGGTCTATAAGGTGCCACAGGACTCTTTGCTGCTCATAATGAATCAAGTTTGTTAGCTACAAAGAGCGAGATTTCAAGAGAATACAAGTAATGAGGCATAAAAGTCAGAAATGGTTACAAGAAAATCAAGTTAAAATGTTACTGGTGTGTAACTTAAGCTTCTACACTACAGACTTATGTCAGTATAACTACATCACTCAGGAGTGTGGAAAGTCAGTTATACTGATCTAACTCCTGGTGCAGACCGTGCTGTGTTGGGCTTCTCCTGCCAATGTAGCTATGGTCCTTTGGGGAAGTGAAGTATCTACGCCAATGGGAGAAGTTTTGCTGTTGGTGTAGGTAGCGTCTTCACTAAGCGCTGCAGCTGCACCACTGTATGTGTAGACAAGCCGTTAGCAAACTATATATCAGATTCAAGCAAAGTTTCTCACCATATGATTTTAGCAGTCTTACTGACTGAACTTCTTAGGTCAGGACCCCTTCTCCCAAAGTTCAGTAGATGCTTCCTTTGTCACGTCTGGTGCTGTGAATGCAATGGGGAAGGGCAGGGTGCCTTGGCGTGTTTGATCCTCCTTTTTTATAGTGTCAGTCCCCATCTTGAAAAACGTTCCCTGATGAGAATCAGGACACAGAGTCTATATGGAAAGATGTTCCCTGTTACTTTCTGCTCACCTGGTTGAGTTTCATTTGTTTCCCTTCCTGCGTGATGACTTTGTCTACTGCTTAAATGCAAATTAAGCAAAGAACATATTCCTTTGTTCGAGACAGACCTGTTTGCCAACCTCAGTTTGGAATACATGCTAATAACACTACACAGTGGAATCTTATAACTTCACAGTGTTGCCACACACATTTTATCAGGATACTAAAGATGAGCAAATTATGAGTTTTCAAATGATACCTCACAAGGCATATTTTGCACAAAGATTATTTCAAATAGTGTTTGGGGTATGGACAAGGGTACGTTCTGTCAGACTTTGGCTCTGACCTGTGTCTCTCACTCCTGGTTTCTGGCTCTGACCCTCAGTGCTCTTCCCGGTCTCTGACTGCTTTTGCTCTGACCACTAGGCCTGACCACCCATGCCCCAATCACTGACACTAAGACAGAAAAATTAAATAACTTGACCAAGGCTATAGAGAGTGTCAGTGTGACAGCAAAGCTTAGAAAGAAGGAGACCCTTGTAATTTGTCCCATGATGACCCTACATTGCTTTTCATGTTTTTCTGCTGCCTTGTTTCCAGAGGGAGGGATCCCTGCAGCCATCAGCATTGCCATGAGCTTATCTGGGATTCTCCCCAAAATTGAGGGTCTTGTGGCTATGGATCCAAAAGGTCAGCCCTGGGATCATTGGGTAGGGACACTGAATAACCCATAATCGTTTAGAAGAATCAATTACAAATGTTCAGCTCTAGCAATTGGTTACACTTTCAGTGCTCGCTCTCTCTCTCTCTCTCTGTCCAAGTAAATGGCTAATAATTTAAAAAAGAACCAAACAAAAAAAATCCTGACAGATCTAGGTTTCCCAAATCAGCGAGACCCATGTGTGCAAGCATTGCAACCCCAAAGCTCAGTTCTGAAAGCTGTAGCACTGCTTGGTTAATGGGTATCCCAAAGGGGAGGTATTGATATGTTCACATATATTGAGTACAACAAGAGCTACCTGCCTAGTAGATAAATGTGATTACTTAGCATTTCTTTTTCTGTGTTAGTGAAATTATGGTCTGCTGCTTTTTCATAGTAATTTGTCTGTGTCTTGCCAGTCATGTAGTAGTCAAGGCAATGAAAATGGGGGAGGGGGATATTGCAGAGATCCTCATTATGATGCTGACATGCAGTGAAATGCATGTATCCAAGTACAACTCTCCTATTAGACTGATCTTTGTCACTAATGGAAACCAAGTGTATGTTGGAGGCATGTTCTCCTCTCCGATTGTACTAAAAACACCAAAAGAATACAGGAATATGTACTTGAGACTCAAAGTTCAAGGGACAAATGTTCACTGAGGTCAATGGTGTTAAAGTAGGGATGAATTTGTCCCTAATTTTTAATGTATAAAGCGGCAGTGGGCATGAAAAATGTATTAGTTTTCTAAACCACCGAGTATTATTGCTTTGTAAAGCACTACATTTCTAAAAGCTTAGCATGGAAGGTATATAAAGCACAGACCTGACATGTCTGAACAAGTTAACACTGATCCATAACTAACATACTAGCAGCTCCAGGCACCAGCGCAGCAAGCACATGCCTGGGGTGGCAAGCCGCGGGGGGCGGCGTGCCAGTCACCGTGAGGGCAGCAGTCAGGCCGCCTTCGGCGGCACGCCTGTGGGTGGTCTGCCGGTCCCGCGGCTTCGGCGGTAATTCAGCAGCGGGTACGCCGAAGGCGCGGGACCAGCAGATCACCCGCAGAAACGCCACCGAATCCGCATGACTGCAGTGCTTGGGGCGGCAAAAAACATAGAGCCTCCCCTGCTACCAGCCAATGAACAAAAGCTTTGGCCTTCAGCATTGATGCTTCCCTTCATGCCCTATCACCTACATGGCTGCTTAGGGCTAAATTCTACCCTTTGATGTGAAGGCAGGCACTCATCACTGTGTGTCTTGTAAAATCTCTGCTCTCCTATGCCATTGGATGGGACTTGAGAGATCTGGGTTCTAATTCTGACAATGCTATGGGCTGCCTGTGTGATAGTGGGCAAATCACTTAATCTCTCTGAGCCTCTGTAAAATAGAGATAACACTTTGCAACCTCTCAGGTGTTCTATGATCTTAAATTCATTAATGTTTGTAGGGTGGACAGATATTATGCTGATGACCACAATTGAAATAAAGGATACAGCTACACTGCAAGTGAAGATGTGATTGTAACACGGGTAGGCATTCACACCTACCTTTAATCTAGCCGATGCAGGCAACAATAGAAATGAAGTCATGGTGGCATACAGTTCACTGCAGGCTATCCATCCCAGAAGGTCCCCAGCTTCCCCAACAGGCTTGTACTGGGGCAGCTAGCCCACGCTGAAAAATATGCCATCATGTCTTCAGTACTATTGTTGCCTGCATTATAATCAGACCTTGCTTTGGTGCAAAGGTATACATACCAAATCCAGCTCCCTCCTTTATGGCTGTGGATGACCTCAGATGCAGCAACATCAATGCAATACTGCACCACAACTGAGTGAGGCTGGTCAGGATTAGCAAAGCCTGTACAGCGCTACATCTCTTGCATGCTCAGGAAAGCACGTTCCTCTGCTGTGGAATTTAGGGGAAGGGAATTCCATGTCTGGAGAAGATTCCCTTCATGCTGGCTATCACTGACTTACTATTAGTACTGTGACAATGTGCAAATTTCTGGATACAGAGAATAATAATCTGTGACTATTAAATAATCCTTTGATTGCCAGGTAAATAATTCAGTGCCTACCTTCTCATAAGGCCTTTGTGGAACTAGATGAGGTCTCGGTGGCTCTGCCTGTTGACATGGCTTGTATTTCAAGCATGAAAAGCAGTTTCCTACCACATTAGCAATGTTGTGATTGATCCGTGGCTGATACAGCACCTCTCATGTTCCTTGTTTGCATGTCTCAGTTCCTAAATGACCCTCGTGGATCTCCTATAGCATTTCTTTTCGGAGGCTCATTGGAATTACCACCTTGCTGCCCCTGAAAATCACCCCATCTATCACAGTAAGTTTTTTTCTGCAGTTCCAATAGTCTTTTATAGTTGGACAGCAACTGCTTATTTCTTCAGGCCACCCTTTATCACTTCTTTAAGGATTCCCAATGATTCATCTTTCTATGTTTCCTCTGCAACTCCACAGAACCCCTAGCACTGGGACCTAGCATCACATTGCCACCAGCTTTAAGCGCCGCTTCCGTCACACACATGGGCTCACCCAGGGAGCTCCCTCTGTCAGCGGGAGGGGGAAGTTGGGCCCCAGTGCTAGGAGCTCTGCGAGGCTACAGTGACAGCAAGGCAGCTCATTACCCTTGGCCACCCTGTACCCCTGCCCCTCTGGCCCCGGCTCATCCTGATGGATTCAGTGCTGGGGAGCTCCATCCCCAAGGACCCCCCAGCTTTTCTCCTCATAATTCAAGCACTGGTGACAAGGTTTGAGAGTAGATGTGGGCTACTAACTCCGATCACTTCAATCTGGCCTAGACAGGATTTAAGGTTCTGGTCAATCCATTTTTTGCCTACATTCTAGAAACAAAATTACAATTTACTGCTTAGCTTATTTTTGGTATAACCAACAAATGGTAGGCAAAGCAGAGTTCAGACTAGCACTCCAACACTTTTCACGGTGGAAAATTAGTTAAAAAGCAAACTCTATGCACCAGACTCTCATCTGCTTTGCATCTTCTGTAGCCATTTACATCTGTGCAAAGTGGGTATGAAATGTTATCATTCTGACCTGGTAGATTTTTACACACACATGGCACAGATGCAAACAATTATACAAGATGCAAGGCAGTGGAGAATCAGGTCCAATAACTTGAGTTCCTGCCTTTGTCAGCTTCTGTTAATTCACAGTGCTCATGTTAATACTGTTACAGCTTTGCCTTTTGATATTTTTCTTCTTTTTAATAATTATTATTAATGTAATTACCTTCCTTTCTATTCTACCTCCTGTCCCAGCCTGACCTCATCACCGAAGAAAAAATTATAGGGTGCTACTGTACCTGTTAAAGAAAAGACCCATCTAAAGGAAAGCTTCAGAAAATCTAATGATTACAGTCCTGGATAGCAAAGTATAAAAACGGGGGCGGAAATCAACCCTTCAGAGAAGCTAGTAACAATAACACAGCAAGGCTAAAGAGTGATTTATTAATTAATAACATTCTAAAAGCATAAAAGAATTTTTATAATGATACCCAAATGAAACAAAGTTCAATAATAAAATGCTTTGGAAATCCTAATAATTAAGATATCCATTTACTGCATGTAATTATCGTCCAGCTTTCAGAGCTGACCTTTCAGCCAATTTCTTCATTTAGGCTGGGATGACTGGCAGAGGGGAGAGTTTCTGATGATGATGATCCACCCATTTTACTGGACTGAAATATCCTATAAGGCATAAAACCCACAAGTACTATAATTAAGAGAGCAAAATAATGCACCATAGTTTAGTGCACTGTATATTAAATCAACATACAACATGCTCCTTTTTTTTTTTTTTTAATGGATCATGCAAGTTTACTTACCCAACAATTGGACACTGTGGGCCAAATTGTCAGCTCCACTTTGTTTACTCTGCATCATGCAGGCAGCACACAGTATACCCGCTACACCCAACTAGTAGAGCAATCCCCTTACATGGGGGAACTCTGCTGGCATAAGATTTATGGAGAAGTCAGAGCAATCCCGCCTCCTCTTCCATATATGGAGATGGAGGCGGCTTAGCACTGAGGTGGAATTGCTCAGCCTGCTATATCTATCTTTCAATGGTGACCTTACACCAGTGGCTTAAATTAGAGCAAGTCCCCAGCTGCTCTAACTTCCCCTGAGCCCAGCTGGCACTGGATCCGGGAGTCTTAACCAGCTTCCTGAGGCCCCCCGCTCCCATTCACTGAGACATAGTTCAGAAAAGGTAAAGAATCCAGCCCCACGTCAGTTTAGTGTTAATCACGAATTTAGAATGAATGTTTTCTTAAGACTGTTCCAAGAATCATTTCAGGATGTTCAGCAAGATTTGTTTGGGATTTTTCTTTTCTTTTCAGGAGTTGTGATTTAAAAAAAATTACTAATATGAGTTTTGGAAGGCTGCATTATCAAATCTTTATACCACACACCATCACATGTTCTCTCACTTGCTCTGTGCATGTTTGTTGATATCTTTATTATATCCACTATTGTAATTTTTTTTCTATACCATGTTGACATCTTGGGACCTTCCAGGGCTAGAAGTGAGTGCTGGTTCCCTTCAGGAAGGCAGGATCTCCCTTTTCCCATGGTATAAAGCTCCTATTTCTGGCTTTGCGTGGGCACAAGAAAAGTCATGACATATTAATGTACAGTAAAGCTGTCATTGGGATGGAGCTGAATCTTACTCTATCCTGGACCTCAGGCAGATAGAAGTTTTGAAGTTGATCTTTTATTTTTAAATGGTGATTGTTTGAAGCTGCTTAAGAATTGGAATGTAAGGAAAATCCCATGAAAAATGGATTAGTTGCTAAAGGCAGGTGAGCTAGTCATAGGCATGATACATTCACTGTCGCATGGTCCCATATCAAAGAACTACATGACAGAACCCTAACTCTGACCTGTCACATTGTTATATAATATATTATAAATGAATGTACAGAACATATTTGTGTAAGGTTTTGTTCAGCTGTGCATATCGTATAGCTGATAATGCTTATCTTAAAGTTGTAATGCAAATATATACAGTCAAAGTTTGTTCTGTGGCTTTGAATCAGTAAGAAATTCTGAGTACACAAGCAGCTTTGCATTCTTTTGTTTGAAGTATAGTATGGCTGGCAATTTTATGATCATCTTTTTTATTAAATTAGAAAAGTTGGAGGTAACATTCTGTATTGTAGTGTGATCATTTCTGTGATGTGCACACAAGCATGATAGCACTGTTGAACTGACATGAAATGTGTTTATAGAGGGGTGGTCCATTGTCTGGATGATAGTAGGCTAGTACCTAGAGATGGTTATTGTTTTGCTTTTTAGCATTTGCACTCTGAGGAAGTACTTGAACAACGTTAATTATATTACCAAAAGTTTGTGTGTGCGCGCACGAGTGCACATAAACATACAACAAATTACATTAGAGAACATTAAGGTTGCAAAAGCAAGTAATCAAAAGTTAGGAAAACCCAGAATTAAGGTTGCCCTTGTTGTGGCGAGTGCCTGAGGGCTTTTGTGCCACAAGAGGGTAGAGAGGAGAATGTGGAAGGGACAAAAAAGCCTGAGGCAGACACCTCCATTCTGTAGGTTTCCTAATACCCTGCCTTCTGCTTCTGGCCCAGTCAGTGGAGAATTTAGCTGCCAAACTCTAACAAGTTTCTAATAAGCATGTTAAAACATCAGATTTTAGGGCTAATAACTTAGTCAAATATGGGTTGATCTTCATGGGCAGCAAAAATGCAGTTTCTTGACAACCTTCCAATCGAATTTCAATTTTATGCCCCAAAGCATAGGAGTGCTAGAGGTACTCCATATAGTTAAGAATTTTTTAACGTGAGCAAAACAATGTATTTTCTCTTAACCTCGATGTCTGAACTATTTTTGCTGAAATTTTTCAAAAAATTTCACCATGGGGCAGACAACCTGGCATCAAAAATTTCAGATTGACAAAATTATAGGCAACTAAAAACAGTGTCTTATCATAGAAAATGATAGGCAACCTACTATGGGCATCTGTGCCAACTCCACCTGTAATACACACACACACACACACACACACACACACACACACACACATAATGGATGAATGAATGTATGGTCATCGTAGTAAGGAACATTCTGTTCTTCCATTTATTTATTTTCTTCTAGACATATTCAGGCAAAACCAAACAGACTGTCAACCATACAAACTGATATAACTGTAATTTTTAAATGGCTGAATTTCTCTCAGAAATTTTAAGTCCGGTGCTGGTGTACAGCTAGTCCATTTTGAAAGTCACAAAACCTATAAAGAGTGTGAGATAATCAGATCTCTACTTTTTTTTTCAGTGCTTTGCATTTTATGGTGATTAATCGTATGTTAGCATTTATTCGAAATAAATAAAAAGTCCCATAGAAAATGATGTTTAACTTGAATTAATCAAATCCAAATGTAGAAAATAACTTTATTTGGTATATTAATAACAAATCATTTACTGCTCACTCTTTCATCCATGAATAGCGCCAACGTTGCCACAGTTTTTTGTGTTTGCGCTAGTAGATAATGTTAACTGGTAGCAGCTCTAGGTCAAATTTGAGTTTAGACACTTTAGCACCTTCACATGCTCCTTAATTAAGGAAATTAATCTTCCAGGTCTCTACTGTGGCTGTTGAGCTATTCAGTGACCATGAAGCCACATTCCTCCTTGAAGTCCTGTTGTTCTGGGGCCCTTTACAGAAGCATGTAGTAGTGTGGGCCAAAATTTTTCATGCAAACCCTTTTTCTGCTCAAAAATGCAGATTCTTACCAAAGCAGTTACTCCCAGAGCCAAACCACCCACCCACCCACTCATCCCCTTTTTTTCAGAGCATTTTAAGCTTGGCAGCTCATGTCATCTCCAAAAGCCGTTAGTGGATGCCACTCGCTGCTTCCCCTCTGTAAAGTATGTCTACACAGCCCGCAGAAGTAAACCTCCCACCGTAGGTCCACAGATTCAGGCTAGCGGGGCTTGCGCTAGTGCTCTAAAATTGCTATGTAGACAGTTCTTTGAAGTCATGGCTGGAGCTCTGAAGCCTAAGATGTGGGGCAGGCTTCAGAGCCTGAGCACCAGTCTGAACCACAACTTCAAAGCACTCTCTACACAGCTACATTTACAGCATGAGTGTGAGCCCCATTAGCCCAGTCTGTGGACCCAAGCTGGCAGGCTTGCTTCTGTTCTGGGGGCTGTATAGACATACTTTACATAGAGGCTGCTACAGTCTCCTAGCTATAGTAACACCTGTAAAGCAGCTTGTGAAGAGGAAGATGGAAGGCCTCAGAGATGGGAAGCCCAGTCAGATACTCAAAGAAGCAGAGCCTGTGTGGGGATAGGGGATGAGGAACCTCTCACCATTTTGAGGGCTGTTGTGCACCCTCATAGTCCCCATTTGTGGCTGCCAGCTTAATATTGGAGCTTTCTACTGTGTGTGTAAGAAGGCCACAAGGCTCATTATATTTATCCCCATCTGTTGATCAACTAAGGGAAGACTCCAGCCTGTACCCAGGGACATCAGAGGTCAGAGGGGCACAGCTGGACCAAGCACCCCAGAGCACCACGACCAGGCTTTTGGTCTTAATGTGGCTAGAGAAAATTAAAAATCTTTCTGTTTGTATTCTATTGTATTTTTGCAACAGAAAGCACATCCACCGCTGTGGGGCTGCAGATGCTATGCTGACCTATTGCATAGAAGAGTCTGCTCCCTTTCTGAATGTTGTACTTCCTCCCCTGGTAGGGGACCATGTAAATAGCCACCCAACATTGTCCCCTTACAGAGGCATCAGAGAGGGCTGTTGCTATTTCCTGCTGGATTGGGCCACAAGAAAAGAAGGTTGCATAGAATAGCTGACACCTTTGAAAAACAGGAGTGTGTTTTCACATCTCTATCTCTTTTGCATAACTCGTGATATCTGAATTAAGTTTCATGACATATTAACACTCTGGAGCTGACTTAATATACTGTGTTGTATAATACATTATGTATGACTTTTGTGCTATTTATCAGTTGTGCTGTGGTTTCATCAGCCACTGTCCTGAAAATGTCTTTTCCCATGACACAAATCTTAAATAATATTGAAACCAAATTCTGTTGGCTGTATTTAATTTTGCATTCTTCATCCTATTACAGAATCTCTAATTTGCTGAAACTATTCATGTTTCAGCCATACAGCTTTCTTATGTCTCTCCTTCACACAGGGCCGGCTCCAGGGTTTTGGCCGCCCCAAGCAGCCAAAAAAAAAAAAAAGCCGCGATCGCGATCTGCGGCGGCAATTCGGCGGGAGGTCCTTCGCTCCGAGCAGGTGTGAGGGACCGTCCGCCGAATTGCCGCTGAACAGCTAGACGTGCCGCCCCTCTCCCAAGTGGCCACCCCAAGCACTTGCTTGGTAAGCTGGTGCCTGGAGCCGGCCCTGCCTTCACATACTTGTCACAAAGTCCCCATTCCACATCTTTCATATTGCACATATTCCCCTAGTGTTGTGTTGTGATTTTTGTTTGTAACATAAGAGGTATTAAGATTGGGATAGCTTTGCCTGGGCATAATGTGAAAAAGAACAGTGCTTAACATTAACATTTCTAACAACAATGCACTACAAAGAAATGTTTTTTTTTAAAAACACCCAAACATGGTTTTCATTTTTGCACATTCACAGTTAAAGCTTCTAAATATAGTTAAGATGTAACTGCTTAAGGGTTTTTAACCAGTATTTTATCTAAAAGATCATGAAATCTGTAAATTGGTCTGACATTGCATACAGTATGTGCATTGGCAAATATGCAGTTAGAGATTTACTGGTATTAATATAACTGGTCTTAAGATAACTTAAACCCATTGTTTTTTGAAAATTAGGATCTTGGAACATATTAATTATGGACATTTCCCCAGTAATGTTTCTATGAATGTGGGATTTCCGCTTCTAATTCTCAGTAGTGTTAACAGGAGTTATGCATGTAAATCCTTAGTGTAGCAGTGAGAGAACAGAGTTCTCTGCAATTACTTAAGCTGTATTTTTATATAAACAATATGTACTGGGCTATTAGAAAGTAAGGGTATGTCTGTACTTCAAACTGAGGATGTAATTCCCAGCTCAAGGAGACATATCTATGCTATCTCTAGCGCTTTAAAAATAGAATGTAGCCACCACAGCATGAGCAGCACGAGAGGCTACTTGCCGCCAGGTATGTACCTGTCCGAGAAGCTAGATGTACTCAGGCATTTAGCCTTTCCCATTACCATGGCTAGGCTCTATTTTTAGCATGCTAGCCCAATCAGAGCTAGTGTGTCTCCTCGAGCAGGGAATTACACCTTCAGCTTGAAAGTGTAGACATACCCCAAGAAGAACCCGAGGGAGTTTAGGAAGCTATTTGGCAGAGTGCTTGGTGGTTCTGGAATAGAGTCTCATTGTATCGGTGCTGCATGTCTGTGTTTGCTAACAACATACAGAAATATTATAATAAATACATTCCTTAGAACCTCCTTAAGGTTTATATTTAAAAAAAAGAAAAGAAAAAAAGTAGCATTCTTCTTTAAACTGAATGAAATGTTAGAATATTGTTTGTTTGTTTGTTTTTAAAGAACCATTGTATTGAGGAATTCATGTACTAAATAAATATAACTGTACAATTAGGAATAGCACATCCTTTTTGCTTCTGGTATTTATCATAATAGTAAATTAATTTTAGCACCAAAAATTGTCCTGGAAAAGTCATCCTATTAAATTAGCAGCATAAAAGCTCTTCAGAGACGAGACTGTTTGTATGTGTTTGTACAGCTCCTATCCTGATTGGGACCTTTGAGCAGTAGTGTTATATAAATATCCAACAATAACGTCCATCCTATATTGATGTAAGAGCACAAGGAGAGATGCTGTGTCTAAGTTCCTTCTCCCACCAGTTTTATACCAGTGTCACTAAAATCAGCGGAATTACTGCTGACTTATAGAGTTAAATGAAACTAGTTATTAGGCCCACAGTCTCCAAGTTTCATACATATTAATGTAGATTTAATAGATTTTAGGGTTGGAATGGATCATCATGATCATCTAGTCTAACCACCTGAATAATACAGGCTGTAGAATTTGCTGTGTGATTCCCGCCCAGTCTGGTTGAACCACAGCATATTTTTTGGAAAGACATTCAGTTCTTGATTTTAAAACCTCCAAGTATTGGAAAATTTACAGCATCCCTTGATAACACTGGTCTACAGTTTTTGAGAAGTCGTCTGCTTCAGAGATAAAATGTGCTATTTATTATGTATTTTGATGTGCTGAATTCAAATATGACAATTAAAACAACTGATTGGCTACTGTTTCTAAGATATTTAAGTTTTTACATTTTATGTCTATGTATATTGTGTAGATAGTAGTTTTAATCATAAAATGTAAACCTAGGTCTTTTCATGTGTTTATGGTTCCTTTACATGATAATATTTCACCTGTCCTGTTTATGTAACACTTTAAAAATCAGCAAAAGGGTTATATAATAAAATTTATTATGAAACAAAAGGCAAAAAACTATTCTGTACATAGTTTAGTCCTATTCAGTGTCTACTCGGCGCTTCTTGGCTTGTCTCTTGTATTCATTAAATGGAGCATCTCTTGTCACTGTCCAGCAATAGTCTGCAAGCATTGATGGGCTCCATTTGCCCTGATAGCGTTTCTTCATTGTTGCAATGTCCTGGTGAAATCGCTCGCCGTGCTCGTCGCTCACTGCTCCGCAGTTCGGTGGAAAAAAATCTAGATGAGAGTGCAAAAAATGTATCTTTAGTGACATGTTGCAACCAAGGCTTTTGTATGCCTTGAGGAGGTTTTCCACCAACAACCTGTAGTTGTCTGCCTTGTTGTTTCTGGGAAAATTTATTGCCACTAACTGGAAGGCTTTCCATGCCGTCTTTTCCCTGCCACGCAGTGCATGGTCAAATGCATCATCTCGAAGAAGTTCACGAATCTGAGGACCAACAAAGACACCTTCCTTTATCTTAGCTTCACTTAACCTTGGAAATTTTCCACGGAGGTACTTGAAAGCTGCTTGTGTTTTGTCAATGGCCTTGACAAAGTTCTTCATCAGACCCAGCTTGATGTGTAAGGGTGATAACAAAATCTTCCTTGATTCAACAAGTGGTGGATGCTGAACACTTTTCCTCCCAGGCTCCAATGACTGTCGGAGTGGCCAATCTTTCTTGATGTAGTGGGAATCTCTTGCACGACTATCCCATTCGCAGAGAAAACAGCAGTACTTTGTGTATCCAGTCTGCAGACCAAGCAAGAGAGCAACAACCTTCAAATCGCCACAAAGCTGCCACTGATGTTGGTCATAGTTTATGCACCTCAAAAGTTGTTTCATGTTGTCATAGGTTTCCTTCATACGGACTGCACGACCAACTGGAATTGATGGCAAAACATTGCCATTATGCAGTAAAAGAGCTTTAAGACTCGTCTTCGATGAATCAATGAACAGTCTCCACTCATCTGGATCGTGAACGATGTTGAGGGCTGCCATCACACCATCGATGTTGTTGCAGGCTACAAGATCACCTTCCATGAAGAAGAATGGGACAAGATCCTTTTGACGGTCACGGAACATGGAAACCCTAACATCACCTGCCAGGAGATTCCACTGCTGTAGTCTGGAGCCCAACAGCTCTGCCTTACTCTTGGGTAGTTCCAAATCCCTGACAAGGTCATTCAGTTCACCTTGTGTTATGAGGTGTGGTTCAGAGGAGGAGGATGGGAGAAAATGTGGGTCCTGTGACATTGATGGTTCAGGACCAGAAGTTTCATCCTCTTCCTCTTCCTCGTCTGACTCAAGTGAGAATGATTCTGGTGCATCGGGAACCGGCAGTCCTTCTCCGTGGGGTACTGGGCGTATAGCTGATGGAATGTTTGGATAATGCACAGTCCACTTTTTTTTCTTTGACACACCTTTCCCAACTGGAGGCACCATGCAGAAGTAACAATTGCTGGTATGATCTATTGGCTCTCTCCAAATCATTGGCACTGCAAAAGGCATAGATTTCCTTTTCCTGTTCCACCACTGGCGAAGATTTGTTGCACAAGTGTTGCAGCATATGTGTGGGGCCCACCTCTTGTCCTGATCTCCAATTTTGCAGCCAAAAGAAAGGTGATAGGCTTTCTTAACCATAGTGGTTATACTGCGCTTTTGTGATGCAAAAGTCACTTCACCACAAACATAGCAGAAGTTATCTGCATGTTCACACAAGTACGAGGCATCTCTGCTCACTTTGGCTAAACAGAAATGTGTCCCTTTGCAAAATCAAACACTGACAAATAAGAGAGCACGACACTGTATGATTTCTAGAGCTGATATAGGGCAATTTGTTCAGCAGAGTGATGTAAGCTTCGTTATGATTGCATCATCCATGACTTCTAGGAATAACATGATGCAATTCATATCATGTATGACGCAATACCAGCTTCAGATTGCATCATTCATTGTTTTGCCTAAAAAGCAAGTACTGTCCAAACCCAGTCATAGATTTATTCATAGATCCAGTCAAAGATGTATTTTAGTCATTTCTCGTTTAAATTGAGATCCCTTCCCTTTATAACTCACTTATCCTCCGCCATTCCCAAGTCAAGGGTCGTATATACTGACCCAATAGCATATCTTGAAAACTAGAGCCAATCAACAATTTTAAGCATCATTTTTGTTCTCAGTGACCCAGAATTAGTAAAGTTTGACTACATTTATTTCAGAAGCATTTTGGCTGTAGAGCAGTGTAATCTGTTCCAGTGCCTCATTACCTTTACTCTTAAAACTTGCATCTTTTTTCCAGTTTAAATTTTGCTGACTTCAGTGTCTAGCCATTGGATCTTGTTATCTTGTTAGCTACAATGGAACAGTTTCAACAGGAGAGGCTGAGGGAGCCTCACATCAGAATATCCCATAGCCAACTGGTTAGAGTACTCGCCTAAGAGGTGGCAGAGCCTTGTTCAAATTCCTTCTTCCCATAAGATGGAGGGGGAACTTGAGCTGAGGGTCTCCCACATCCCAGGTGCGCACCCTAACCCACTGGGAGGTCTGCCACTGACGACGACTCCTCCTCCTCCTCCTGCTGTTTTATGTGAATGTGCTTGATGGGCCTTATCTGGTAGGCTTGTTCAGAGGCTGCCTACTGAATTGGGCCCTGCATGCGACTTAGGTGGCTGAATGCTTGTCTTCCTCAATTTGTGAATTGTTCTGGAGTTTAGGCATCCATGCCCCTAGAGTGGGGCAGCAGCACACATGCCCAGAGGTACTTGGGAAATTTTCCTGCCACCACTTAGGTGCTGAGTGAGTTTAGGCATCACAGAGTTCAGCAGGAGTTTTGTGAATATCAGTGTAGCCTAAAACTGGGATTTAGGTACCTAACTCAGAGGTTTAGGCATCTATGTACTTTTGTCAATCTAGGCCTTTGATCCTAGAAGCATTACCTTGTATTTGGCTCTGTTAAAATCCATGATTGCGCCCAGCTTACCAAGGGTTCCAGATCACTCTCTATTACTGACCTGTCCTCATACAAAGCAATCTGGATTGCTTGGTGAGTTGGGTGTAACCGAACAAACATTCATATGTTGTACAGGACCCAAATGATAAAAGGCATTATTGGTTAAAGCCAACCAAGAACTCAACCTAGAAATGAACTGAAAGCAGTGCAGACTCTGGATCACTGCTGTGATTTGTTTCAGATGATCCACTCTATTAAGTAAAGGGACAGCTAAATTCTACATAGATGTGTATTTCTTGCTGGTACCTTCTGTCTTAAGACTGTCAGCTTTTTGGAGCAGAAAATCTATGCCTGTTCTGTTTGGAAAGAGTATAATATGCAGTAGATGTTACTAGAAATAAGAATTAATAATAGCTTGAGCTTGCAGTGATCTTTAGGGTGGCCCCACATAAAGGGAAAGCAATCATTCGTGTGACAAAGGCCTGGATAAATGTAATAAGGGCCATTATGAACAGGAAAAGTCACAGTTTCCTAGTCAAGCAAAAGAAAACAACAAATAAAACTCTTGCAGGTATCCCAGCCTGCTTTGCTGTTCTCTACAGTCGTATTAACAGAATACAAATAACTCCACAGTGAACATAAATCAAATTATAGAATTAGGTAGGAATTATGAGTCTTTCATATTATAAATCAATGACTTAAGCCTAGCAAGCAAACAAATCAATTCAAATAAAAGAGCCACAGGCTTTTCCTCGGAGAACCTAACGAGCTGACCCACCTCATCTGATTAATTGTTTCCCAGTCCTAGCCTGCAGCCCAGTTTCAGACAGTGGGATCTCTCTCTTTATTCATAGTTTCTCTCCTATCCTCCTTCTGTAGCACTATGCTGCTTTCTTTTGGGTCTTTCCTTCATCTTCCCTCTGTGGATCATTTTGGTCTATGATAGGGAAAGAAAAGAAAACAGAAAAAGATGCCAGCCACCTTGGAACAGACAGGAAAGAAAAAGGTGAAAAATTCATACTAGTGTCTGTGGAGGAACAATTGTGAAGGGACAGTGCTGAGGGAATATACAAAGGAGGTAATAATTTATGGAACTTTTCTTTCCAAGACACTATAAGCTTTGTAATATCTGAAGCCAAAGCCCAGATCAGGTGCTTACTTTACTCTAGCTATATTTAAAAGGCCTCCCTGGACACCCTCAAATCTCCAGTCCTCTTTCTAACTCTATTACTCTATGTATACACACAATGCAAACATTCATTGATAATATCTAGAATGCACATAAGGTGTGTTAGAAACTGTTTTGGGTTCCAAGTAACATATACACCTAAATACACAGGTCAGCTTTAACCAGGCTACCACAGTACAAGTAACCCAAATATCTTATATGGGCCAAATCCTGAATTCTTTACTCAGCTCTTATCGGACAGACTTGATCAAACTCTCATTGTAGTAAGGGCTACCGGATATGGCCTCTTATGAAGACCACTCATAGTGACAGTATAAATGTATACTTTATGCTGTCCAGGTTAGAATGCATTACTGTTAAATGCATGGAACCAAGCACTGACACTTCTGTCATTTGTAGCAATAGCAAAGAGCTGTAACTTGAGGTCCTTAAAGATCACATACTACCCTTAACCATTAGAAAAGTAATTATGATGTCCTGTCCATAGTGATGGGAGTTTTGTTATTAGTAAGGGAGTGACTATGCTTATAAGATGATATTAAATTAGTATGAGAATGCGAATACCTGTGTCAAACTTCCGAGCATTTGAACTAGATGTTTTCAGAACCATGAGCAGACTCTGAATGATCTATGTGGTGCATCTAGTTAAAGTCCCTTCTCTAATGAAAAAGTGACTCTTCCTGAGGCATAATTTAAATTGGGTAATTACATTCTGCCAGCCTTAAATGCCTCCTGTAGTGCCCATTAGATAGGTTCACTTTTCCTCCTAAAAATATGACAAACAAACCCCATTGTTGCAGGCCAAGAATGCCTACTATGTTCCATCCAGACATGATTTCTGTATAGATGGTCTACAAAACTCTTTCAAGACCAAACATGTTATATTAAAATACAGTTATTATCATTAGTACTGGTTACAAAAACTGAACTCTTCAAGAAATTTGAAACAGCAAGTATCCACAATGCTCATGAAGATATATATACATTAACACAGTTTTGTTATTTTGTTGTTGGTTTTTTTATAAGTAATATCTATTCATCAAGTAAAAAACCATGCTTTAAATCTTTATAAACAAAGAACTCTACTCAAGGAGGAGATGTTAATAAGTAATCAAACAAAGAGCTCTGTTATAGAGATTAAATACTCCTGCATCTAAGTACAAAGTTCATGTTGCAAAGTGCAGCTGTTACTCTGCTCATAACCCTATAGCACCTTTAGAACCCTGATTCAATGTCTGTCTGCTTTCCTGTTACCAAGCTGACTAGGGCAAAGTCCAGCCCAGGTTCAAAGTTCAGTGTCTGAAGGCTTGCTGATTGTGTCTTTTGTACAGAACTGACAAGTTTTAGATAAGCCATGAGCTGCTTATTTAAGTTTATTACTACAAACAATTGAAAAGCTCCTGTCTTGTTTTCTTACACTTAAGATTTGGTTACAGGAGTTAAATTTAAATGGGGCCATTTACTAATTTCAAAAAATATGCACATTATAATTGAGACTACTTTAAATAATATAGACTACTTTAAATAATGCCTTTTGAAGGAATAGACCAGTAAAATAACACCTGCGGGAAATAAAGCCCATTTTAAATAAATCTCAGTAGAGGGAAAATGAGCTAAAAGAATTAATTCTCTGTATGCAAAGAGGTAGATTAGCACTGTGAAAAATAGAGATGATCATTTATATGTTTTGTTTGTACCATAATAAAATGTGCTTTCATTTGTTAGACAAGAGGTGGGTGGGAGGGTACATCAAGATACTCTAATTTCCTACTTTCTTTTCCCCTTACAAGGCTTTGAATGGAGCTGACCCTGTGTGTCTGCTTGAGGAGGGCTGAATATAACTCCCTCCAAAGTCTGTCTGTGCTGCTGCTTTAATTGGCCAGTGGGGAATCTGTGGCAACAGCAAAGACCATTCCACCAGGTACTGGCTCTGAGCATGCTGCTTTCCCAGAGAGAGGACAAAGATTGGTCCTCAGTCCAAATCTTTTGTGTGGCAGTCCCTTGTCACTACCACTGTCAGGGCGGTCCAGTAAAATGCACGCCATAAAACAATAAAGCCCTGGGAAATGAAACTTTAGTAAACAAAATGATTATATTGAGTAAATCTATTTAGCAAAATGTTATCATATGTGTGTGTGTATTCAATGCAAGCAGTCTTGTTAAATGGAAATGCCAGTGTTTATCAAAGGCTGCATAGCTCATATTTACTTTGAATCTTCACAGGTATTTGTTACATTTTTTTTTAGTGTTTTCGTGGCAGTGGCTGGCTCAGAGTTTCCTTCATGGCGGCTGCCATCTTTCATGTCAAGATACTGTTAAGAACTGAGATAGAGAGACTCTCGCATTGATTTCATTTGGAAAAATGCTCCAACTTGAACCCATTTTAAAAAATACATTTAAACTTATGTTTAATTCTTCCATGAGGGTGTAAGTAGATTTTGTTGTTTAAAACTAGCTTGTTCTCTTTTTCTTCATAAGCAGGTGGAATCTATGAACCAGTTTGCCCTGTTCACGGATAGAACTCACAACCAGACCCCCAAGAAAACAGAGTTCCCCAGGAGCAAGGAGCACAGACTGCCAACACCCCTACTAGGGACCCAGAGGTGGGAGGCAAAGATCTTAAATGTGGGTGAGGACAGCCAAGGTGGCAATCCTGGTCAGAATTTAGAGCTATGCTTCCACTGGTAAAACTCCTGAAACAAGGCAGGAGCAGCACTACTCCCTGCTCTCCTCTGGGGCTAATCCCCTCTTTAGGGAGCAGTTTGGGTGCAGGGTGTGCACACAGAGATCTAAGAAAGCTGTACATGAAAGATACAATTTTCCTTGAAGACTTGTGTTCTTATGAAGTATTTTCCTTACCTGCACTTCCTCTCTCCCTTATGGGGGGAGGGATAGCTCAGTGGTTTGAGCATTGGTTTGCTAAACCCAGGGTTGTTAGCTCAATCCTTGAGGGGGCTATTTAAGGATCTGGGGCAAAAATCTGTCTGGGGATTGGTCCTGCTTTGAGCAGGAGGTTGGACTAGATGACCTTCTGAGGTCCCTTCTAACCTTGATATTCTATGATTCTCTCTCACACCCCTTCAAGGGCAAGGCCAGGAGAGAAGTTTCCCAGCCAGCCAGCATCTTTCCCAATAGTTTAACACAAATGTCTCATTGACAATAACAAAGGAAGTTCCTCTGGCAGGAGTACTGAAAACTAACAAACAAATTACAACAAAATAGGATTGGCACACTGAAGTGAAGTAGCTTGATCTATTACTCTTCTTTGCTTGAGAAATCTCCTTTGTTGTTTTCAGTAAGATTTTCAAATTTGACCTCACCTACACCCCATACTGGAATTGGAGAGATAGACAGAGAGTATGGGCTTGTCTACAGAGGCTTGTTTTGCCTTTTTAACTATGCTGGTATAGTTAAAGCAACACTGTTCCCCTCTCCCCTTCTGGAATGAATATCGTTTTATCGGTAGACAGGTGCTTACACTGGTATAGCTTATTACAGGTTGGGAAATGAAATACCTTATCCTGGTATAAGGCCCCTTTATATCAGTATAGTTGTGTATACACTAGGGCTTTTACTTGATATAACTATGTTGGCAAAAATTACCCTCCTAACCAAAATAGTTATACTGATAAAACTTTAAGTGTAGACCAGGGCCTTAGTATGATAAAGTGGGAGTAATAAAATGGGAGTAAAAGAGGCATATTATCTATATTTACTTACAATAGTGGATAACATCTTGTCCTTCAGTAAAGAGAAAAAGTTAATTTAAACAAAATGATATTTACACACAAACACTTTCATCCATGCACCTACATACTTTTAAAACATATATTGAAATTAATCTAAAAGGAACATTCATATTTCAATGCTTTCCCCAAATTAATGGAAGAGAGATTGTCTCCACTACAGTTAGTCAGTTCACAGGGAAGATGGTAGCTCTTTTTCCAAGATAATAAATTAAGATGCAACTGCCTATCCACAAGCAGGATTGTGACCTGAATATCTGATTTTTAATCCACATAATCAGAGGTCAGGTTTTCCCATTTTGCACTAGGTATTACAGTGTAATTTGTCATGGCAGATTTTTATGACTAATGCCCTGATCCTGCAAAGAGATGCACTAGCATGGAACCTTTGTTCATGCAATGATCTTTTGACTACAACCAGACTCCATGCAGATGAAGATTATGCATCAGCTGATCCATACGCAGGAGCAGGGCCCTAGTTTGCAATACTTATGGATGCAGCACCTCGTATTAAAGATGTAGCTTCCATAATAATCTTATTATGGAGACACTGGTTGCAGCACCATAGTTAAGGTTGAGTCAGCAGGTTTCAGTGTTCTCAGAGCTTTAAAACTATGGTTTCTAAAAACCTCAATGTAATGGCAAAAACCAAAATGTAGAATCTAAAACTTGAGCACTATTTAAATATTTCATGGTGGTTTGATGAAAAACTGAATTGATCCAGAGAGAATGATTAGAGTTCTAAAATCACCCCATTTGGCAATTTTTCACAGGCTTGTTATCATCTTTGTGTGTCTTTCCTTTAATATTCTGGGATCCATCCTTTGTCTACAGTGATGTTTCTCATGTGCTGATTGCATTCATATCAGTTACGAATAGGTAGTATTTATCAACAGCGCATTTGATACTATGTAGCCATAACTTTATATTTATGTGCCAAGCTCACCCTGATGAATTAAATGACTAATCTACTGAAGTGAAGATACCATCAAAGAGACAAAGAGAGACTTCCCTAAATAGTTCTTGCATTGTTGTTGTAACTGTGTCAGTCCTAGGATATTAGAAAGACAAGGTGGGTGAGGTAATATCTTTTATTGGACCGACTTCTGTTGGTGAGAGAGACTCTAAAAAGCAGTTCTTGTTTGCTAATATTTCTTTGCTTATGTGGATTGAGTTTAGACCCTTAATGCTATCTTAATATAAGACTTTTTTGTGTGTTTGAAATTCCTATTAATATGTAATTTTTTATGTTGAGTGTAAGAAAAACCCTGGTACACCTAATTTCTCCATTGTAGATGTTTACTCTCTGTGCAAAAATTGAACCATAGTTCTTCCTTATCTATATGAAAGATGAGTAGTTCCCTTTATGGACAGAATGAGAACAAAAAAGGGAAAAATTAGGTGTACTGTGCTTTTTGTCAGGTTGAGAATCTGTAGGGACTCAACTCTATTACTGTGGCTAAAATTACATTTGCTTGAGTAGAGCGTGTATTGTACATAAAAGTTTTTAAGAATAAATTTGAATTTAAAAAGGACTTAATATGACTTTATTCAAGTCAATCTCATATAGCACATAAGGTTAAATAAAGTTGGAATGTTAATGATGATAAGCTATTTCATGCATTAGGTACACCTTGCTGAATGAGTGGGGGCACAATATAACATTTTGTTATCATAAGTAAGTAACATAATAAAAAAGTATTTTAAAAAGCAACTTGGTTTAAGTATAACCAAGCTGATTTAAACAGAACTGGTCTGAGACCCAAGTGTTAGGTCAATGAGGTTTTGGTTTGTTTTTCAAAGTATCTATCCAATATTTGAAGCGTGTGCTGTGGGCCTGGAATTTTGGCCTAAAAATCTGTGTTTTGTATGTGAGTAGATTTCTGTAATCTGGAATATTATACTGATACAGGGCCAGACTGCTATACCTTCACAGTACCTTATACCTCAAATAGTCCCATTGAGATCAATGGTGGGGACTGGGGCATGGATGAATATGAGCTAGTTGATGCTCAATCTGGACAAGATAGATGTGATGCTGGGAGAAACAACTAGAAGAGATAGCAAAGATTATTCCTATCTGTAAGATTGAGGGTGTTCACCTGCCATCGGTAACCTGAGTTTATCACAGGTAGCCAACTGCTATGTTTCGAAGATCAAGTGGCAGTGATCAAAAAGGTATTTTACTATTTACACCTGGCCAGATGATATGGCATTTTGTTTTCATTGTAGATCTTGCTACCATCATCATTGTCTTTGTCAATTCAAGATGAGACTATTGCCGTGAGTTCTAGATGGGGCTACATCTTAAAACTTTGGAACCTGGAACTGGACAGACTTCAGCTATCTCCTTGTAAAGTGGGATGTCTTATGGAGATGGTACAAGGAATGAGCTGATTATAATGCATTTTATTTTTGTAATTTTAAATAATTGGCAGAGTGCTCAGAGCCTGTGTATGGATGCTTTTAAAAAATATCAGTTTGGCCCACAGTACAGATGGAATTTAGAATAGAAGAGAATGTTTCTTCTTTTTTTACTTGAAATATCCTTTATTCGGATAACTACAAATTTTAAAATGTACTGACCAAGATTAGATAGACACTTGCTTTCATTTTATTACTCTGTATGGACCTAATCCTCCAAACACTGATGAGCATAAGTAACTCTGTCTCTGAGTTTTATCTGATTGAACTGAATGGTAACTCATGTGAGTAAAGGTACACACACGTGTGTGTGTGTGTGTGTGTGTGTGTGCGCGCGCGCGCGCAGGCCTGAGACCTAAGCTCTACAAGAAATAGCAGGAATCTGTCTGATACTATTTGTTTACCCCTTTCAATAAAGCAATGGGGTGTTTTGATTTTTTGTTTGGTTTTTAAGTTTTATTGTTGTTTTCTGCACTCTGAATCTATTTGGATTTCTGGGCCTGCTGAGGGGTACACTGAAGAACTAAAATATGATGTCTGACTTGGCAACAGCAAAAAAAGGACATTTACTCAAATGCAATAAAGATAAACAATAAGTTTATGTGATGCATGTAGTATATACTCTGCTCTCTTGCCTGTTTTTTCTTCTCTGAGCAAAAACCCAACAACAGAGGAAAGAAAGAAAAAAAAAAAAAGCACACACAGCAATTTACCAAATTATTCAACCAGCTCACTTCCATCAAAATGTTCTAATATAGGCAGAGATATAACCCCCAAAACTTGGTGCATCCTTTCAGACCTACTTTTTAATTGTGGTGTTGGTAGCAGAGGGAAGATGCTGACAAAGGGGCCTGACCTTGCATTCCTTGCACATCTCCATCTCCCACTGAACTCACTTGGAGTTCTTTGTATGTGCAAACAGTACAGGATTGGGCCCACAGTGTTTAAACTGGGTATTACATTTTCCCACATAAGTTTAGCAGATTCTACTGAGTCAGCATCAACCAGACAAGAAAGTGATGTGTGTCTAAATTCACATTCTTTAAATAATAATGGTAACTTTCACATAAAGGGCAACAGATAGCGTTCTAGTTTTAACTTCTTATCCTCACCTTCAAGACCCTTCACAGCTCTGTGTCTCCCTATTTATATTCTCTCATCTTTCATCACATGCGTCCCCCTTTTCCCCCTTTTTTTTACCATCAACTTTAATGGCAGCAAAGTTAAATTAACAGTGTCTGCTGCTGAAAATCCTACCCTACATTTATAAAGCATCAGTGTAATGCACCCACTTCTGCAGTGGAAAGTTGGCACCACCCAGCACAATGAAAAGCAGTGTGTGTGTGGGGGGGGTGGAACTTTAGCCAAATAAACCGAGACAAACTTCTTTTCTTGCAAAAAGTGCCATGGGATTGTTAATGATCAGATGGAGCAGAGAGGACCTTGGTTTTTAAAGCCCTCATCTGAAAAACCCTTGTGCAGTAAATTGAAGCAGACTGTAGTGAGGGTAGTAATATTTTTATGCTAATAAATGTGTCATAAGTAATTTGTCAACAAGAAGGTGGAATATAGTCTGAAGGAAGTCAGATAATATTTTCTTTTCACATATAAATAGGCTGAAGTCATAGCAAAAATCTTGTTAAAGATTTACCAGGGTGGGGTTTTGGGTTTGTTTGGGGTTTTTTTGGTTTTTTTTTGTGGAGGGTGTGGGGAAGAGATATCTGTATATTTAAATTTTATAATGCACCCATCACTGTGGTATCTGAGCTAGCCTGTGCCATTTAGAGTACTGCCCATGGTAAGGGGAGGTGCAGGGGCACGCTGCTCTATGGGGAGCATCAGGAGGCACTCTGCCTCAGGGACGCACAGTACTTATTAGAGCACTACACCCTATACACTACTACTATACCCTATTGCCTTAACAAGATCAGCCAGTCTTGGTGGCTAATGTGAAGGTGGATGGCGCCATGGCCATGCTTCCTCCCTTCCCCCCATGTATCTCTGGAGAAGCTGGCAGCCCCTGTCCTTCCCAGCATGCAGGAACTAGAATTCTGTCTGGCCCTTGCACAGGGCACATAAGAAGGGAGACCGCTTCTCCTGCTCACTGTACACCCACAAAATGGCCAGGCAGTCTCTGGCCTTTGCACCCACTTTTGGTTGAAATCCTTTCCCCATTGACCTCAGTGGCAAAACTTCCATTGACATCAATGGGGCCAGAATTTCACCCTTTAATTTTTTGTTTCCAGCCTCAGAAGCTACTGCAAATAACCTTCATCCTCTTCCGCTGTGTACATCCAACGCTGTGGGTTAAAGTCCAGACTGACAATTTGGCATTGCTGTGCATAATGATACCATGAAACAGTCATCCAAAGGTCAGTGACTTGCCATAACTCTAGAAGTCTGAGCTGAGTGGAAAATAGATTTGTTTTAATTCATTCTTGCTTTTAACAGATTTTGAAGAGGTGAGTTAGTAACCCAACAATTTTTATTTAAAAGTTGTATGTGAATGTAGTGCTCATTGAAGATGCCAGATCAGCAATAGAGGATATGGAAGCCTTCTGTTTAGCCATACGATAGGTACAGTACAGACAGACATGTAACCTTATACTTACAATATGACTTGGTGGTGAGGGATGGGGAAAATGGCTCATTTTCCATATCCATCCTGGAAAACTCTCTACTGCAACTGCCAATATTTTGAGCAAGTCTGGCATCTTGTATTTGTATGTTATTTGTTACACTGATTGATTACATCCTTTTACATATGTGCAACTCTTTCCTATCCCAGGAGCTTTGTACAGCCTTTCCCACTCAGTCTGAGGTCCTCAGTGGAGTATTCTTGTCAGTTTACATTCTCCTCAAAACCATATGTCTCACAGAGCGATGGAATAGGGCTCCCTTCAAAACCCAATTAGCCGATACTGCTATAAGACAGGCCATGGGGGTTGATACAGAAATGTGACACAATCCTTTAACCCAGAAACTGAGTGTGTGACCTCCAAAAATATTCTCTATCTCAGCTAATCTGGGAAGTGAAAAACTCAACCAAGTTCTTTCCTGTAGGAGTGCAAATTCCAGCCACAGGGCCATCAGGTCAGTTTTAATATCTTATTATTTCATTTGTTCAATAATAAAATAACAAATGAGGTACAGACAGGCATACACCATCTGGCATACAAATGCTAATTTCTTAGTGCCAATACTTTTTGTGATGATTGTCAGAGATTTCTTTGTTATTCATTACTTATTAACATGTAACTTGATCACTACATATAACTTCTCCTTTATATTAGTTACATTGTGCGTAAGGGCATGTCTTCCTTTGGGATGATTATAGGCATATTTCAGCCTGGATGAACAGATCTGTCAGTGTGTATACAAATATAAAAGTGCTGGCTACTCACCCAATATGCTATGCAGGTAAATATGATAATACTGGATGATTATGAACTTCCTTTTCAGAGGGTAAGCCATAAACATTACAGATGTACTGTACACTTTTTAAAGTCTCTTTTTTCCTCTTTAGGTTTATAATGGTATTTCCCTACATGTGAAATAAAGAGTATAAAACATGCACTAACAACCAGAAAATAAAGTCAATTGTCCTGTGGCTGAAACATACTAAAACAAAATAATAAGATTTAAAGTTAGAAGATATGAGCATAAAGGAAGTCATTGCAAGAAGAAAAAGTCTGAACTAAGGTGTGAAATGTATTTGAGAGGTTAGGTGGGGAAAGGGTCAGATTGCCTGGGCAGAAGATAATTAATGGACCAAAGGGTGTGAGGCCACATTCTAAAATAAACAGCTGATAATTATTCAAACAGCTAGAGGATGACACAGAACGTATAGTAATACGGGTTTGGGAAGAAATAAGATTGTTAAACAAAATGAAAAAGAAAATAGAAAAATAACAGGATCTACTTATTCTACTTTAATGTCCTTATTAAATTATTGATCATGAAGAATTTCATGATAAAGAAATTCAGGTCAGTACTAAAGGAGATTCACAGAGTTATTTGTTGAAAGACACAGTAATGTGCAGAGTACACTCATGATAGATCTTAGGTGTCAAGACATCACTTTTCCCAATTGGTAGTTTCCCAGTCTGTCATACTTCTGTTTCAAAACATGTAAGTGATGACTGCCAATTCAGGAGAAAATGAAGAGTATTCCTGAACATGCATTAGAAGTTTCATATAATCAGAGAAACGTAGGACTGGAAGGGACTTTGATAGTTCATCTAGTCCAGTCCTCTGCACAGAGGCAGGACTAAGTATTATCTAGACCAGTGTTTCTTAACCTTTTTGATACCAGGGACTGGCTTGCTGCCTTCCTTGTCTAAACTATTATAAAAATCTCTACTGACAGAAATTCCACAACCTCCCTAGGTAACTTGTTCCAGTGCTTACGTCCCTGACAGGAAGTTTTCTTCCTAACGTCTGACCTAAATCTCCCTGGTTGAAATTTAAGCCCACTGCTTCTTGTCCTGTCCTCAGTGGTTAAGGAGAACAATGTATCACCCTCCTCCTTATAATGATCTTTTATGTACTTGAAAACTGTCATCATGTCCCCTCTCAGGCTTCTCTTCTCCAGACTAAACAAACCCAATTTTTTCAATCTTTCCTTGGAGGTCATGTTTTCTAGATCTTTAATCGTTGTTGCTCCCCTCTGGACTTTCTCTAATTTGTCCACATCTTTCCCAAAGTGTGGTGTCCAAAACCAGATACAGTACTCTAACTGAGGTCTTATCATTGTGAGTAGAGTGCAGGGCCGCCCAGAGGATTCAGGGGGCCTGGGGCAAAGCAATTTTGGGGGCCCCTTCCATTAAAAAAAAGTTGCAAAACTATAGAATACTATATTCTCGTGGGGGCCCCTGCAGGGCCCGGGGCCTGGGGCAAATTGCCCCACTTGCCCCCCCTCTGGGCGGCCCTGGTAGAGTGGAAGAATTATTTCTCCTGTCTTGCTTACAATATTCCTGCTAATACATCAGAGTGATATTCACTTTTTTTGCAACACTATTTCATTGTTGACTCATATTTAGTTTGTGATCCACTATAACCCCCAGATCCTTTTCTGCAGTGCTCCTTCCTAGGCAGTCATTTCCAGTGTGTGTGTGTGTGTGTGTGTGTGTGTGTGTGTGTGTGTGTGTGTAATTGATTATTCCTTCCGAAGTGAAGTACTTTGCATTTGTACTTATTGAATTTCATCCTATTTATATCAGACCAGTTCTCCAGTTTCTCAAGATCATTTTGAATTCTAATCCTGTCCTCCAAACCCCTCCAAGCTTGATATCACCCACAAACTTTATAAGTGTACTCTCTATGTCCTTATACAAATCATTGATGAAGCTATTGAATAAAACCAGATGCAGGACAAATCCCTGTGGGACCACACTCGGTATGTCCTTCCAGCTTGTTTGTGAACCATTGATAACTACCTGAGTACAGTACATTTGTTATAGCCTGAAAGGGAACTACAATGTCACTTCACATGACCATCTTCTGGAGAACTAGATATGTGGAGCTTCCCATTTTAGGGCTCAATTCAAGAGCCATTGATGTCAAAGGGCTTTAGCTCCTGCCTTTATAGAATTGTGCAAACATGCTTGCAAAATATGGCTCTCTTTTTACTGGCAGTGTCTCTTACTGGAGAACCCTCATGGGCTCATTTAAGATACTCTCCCATCCTTTGAAGGAGACTAGCCTTGAATGGGGATGTTTCTAGGACTCATCTAACAATGATCAGATGTGAATCCTGTGACATTCTGTAACTTGGGGAAGCGTATTGTAACCACCATATTCTTCATTTTTATATAATCGTGATCTCCCATATAAAGCATGCCTTGTAAGGTATCAGGGGGAAGGTTAGGATCTGGGGAAGGTTAGGATCTGCTGAAAGTCATTTCTCTATCCATATATGTGTATCATTAATGCATAATGAAGTTATGAGAATTGTGTTGTATGGTGGTCACTAAAGCATGCTATAAGTTGGGGAATCAGCCAGATATTAGCTCCCCAGAGGCAACAGCAAGGAAAGTAACCGGGCGGGGTGTCAAACAGCCCATCAGCAGCCATTGTCCAGCAAGGGAGCTACAATTCAATTGCATGAGGCCTCACCAGGGGAATTGCTCAACCTTACTTGGAGAGACTCAGCAATGCCTCCCAGACATGCCTGGACATGTGCTCCAAAAGCACATGGACTGAGGGTATAAAACAAACAGAGTGGACACATACGGGGCCCTTCTCTTGCCCCCACCTATGCTGCAAGCTACCAAGACACTGAGGAGAAGACAAGACTCCAACACAGGAGATTGGCCCAGGTTTAAGGAACAAACCTGTACATTAAGGACTGCAATATCCAGTGGGGTGAGAAAAACTGCTTAATCTAGTTGCTGCCCAGTCTAATAGGGGTGAGAGTTTAGACTGCATACTTATATTTTATTTTATTTTGGTAACCACTCTGACTTGTTATGCTTTGACTTATAATCACTTAAAATCTATCTTCATAGCTAATAAATCTGTTTATTTATTCTACCTGAAGCAGTGCGTTTGGTTTGAAGTGTGTCAGAGGCTCCCCTTGGGATAACAAGCCTGGTGCATATCAATTTCTTTGTTAAACTGATGAACTTATATAAGCTTGCAGTGTCCAGTGGGCATAACTGGACACTGCAAGACGGAGGTTCCTAGGGTTGTGTCTGAGACCAGAGATATGGGCTCGTGTCATTCGCTTGCAAGTAGCTGGGAGCAGCTTACATGCCAGAGGCTGTGCGTGAACAGCCCAGGAGTGGGGGTTCTCACAGCAGAGCAGGGTAAGACTGGCTCCCAGAGTCAAAGAGTGGAGAGGCCTAGCAGATCACCGGTTCAGATAACACAAGAGGGGAACGCCATAAATCCCCTATATATATATATACATGTCAACTGATACAGATATTGGAAAAGGAAGTAAAGTATATTGCTGGGGCACTTTTCTCCCAGATCTGTCATGTGTATCAATATCATTTCATCACTGTTAACTCAGACATCATTTAAGAGAAAGATATATTGAAATACTTAAAAAAAGAGAGAGAGACTCATATAATTTGGCATTTCATCAAAATGCTCCAGTTTTAGAACTAGGATTCCATAGAAGAGGAGAGCCAAATTCTGACACCATTACTCAGGCTGAGTATCACCTAACTGCACCCAAAGCCTCACTGAAGTGAATGGAACTTTTGGGGAAGTAAAATGCCACGCCGTTTGAGTAAGGGTATGCTGATTATTTGGCACTCACAATTCAGGCCCATAGCTTTAAAGAACTTAAAGTGACCCTTACATCTGACCTTAAGATCATGGAGGAGTACTTCCAAAAGTGGTGGCTGAGACCAAATCCAAGCATATTGATAGTCTCTACTTTCCACCTTGATAACAGAACTGTACAAAAACACTATCGAGTTTTGTTGTGAAACTGTGCGTTCTGACCCAAACCAACGTATCTCGGTGTCATTCTTGACAGCACACTGACCTTTCATGATCAGCTCAAGAAAATAGCCTCTAAATCAAACTCTCATATCAACATTATTCAAAAGTTAGCAGGAACAGGCTGGGGATCAACTGCCTCAGTGCTACTACCATTGGCCTTGGTCCTGGTGTACTCAGTTGCAGAGTACTGTGTACCAATGTGGACAAGAAGCTACCGTACCCAACCTGTGGATAGACAGCTGAATCAGACCATGCAAATCAACACCTCTACCGGGACAGCGCCAGCCTCTTCCTGGGGGGGCGGGGGCCTGAGGTGCCCTAGACAGAAAATTGGGAGGCTGTGCCTTCCCGCCCAGGAGGCGCTGCCCCTCTCCATGTCCCCACCCCTGCGCCTCCTAAGCTCTGGCCCCACCTTCTCCTCCCCCCGTCCCAAGGCCCTGCCCCCTGGCTGGGGCTGGGACTGCTCCACAGCTCTCCACTGCCCTTCATCTGCTTGCAGCTGGTAACACCCACCAGGGTGGGGGGATCTGACTCCGGGCCCAGCAGAGCCCTTGGGGAGCAGTGACCATCGGGGCAGGGCCCAGAAGCCCAGGCCAGAACAGGTCAGTGGGGAGCCCTGCACTCTCCATCTGCCCTGAGCAGTGTAACCCAGCAGGCAGGGACATGGGAGAAGGGCTGCTCTCAGGCCCTCTGGCCCCTCGCCCGGGCTTACTCCTGCACTGCTGCTGGTGGCAGTGCTGCCACCTTCAGAGCTGGGTGTCTGGCCGGCAGCCACCGCTTTCTCCACTCTGTCTTCAGAACTGGGCAGCTGGACAGTAGCGGCAGCTCCAGAGGGGCGGGGGGGTGGGGGAGGCGAAGGCAAATTTTAGAGTGGTTATAGCCCCCACAAGCTCCCCCCTAGCGCCGCCTCTGCACATGACCACCTCATGTCTCTGGATCTGGCCAGGGAATGGCAAAGTGTACCTCACCTACCATTCCAAACAAGAACATTATTACTGACTCAACAAGGCACCCTCCTGGTTTCAACTTGCCACGCAGACTTTGGACCACATTGAACCACATCCAAACAAACCATGGAAGATGCAGCTACTTGCTGCTGAAGTGGAAAATCAAGGACTCCCCTTCGTGCAACTATGATGAAAACATTCAAACCATCAAATACATCATAATCCAGTGCCCCAAATATGGATTCAAGGGTGAATTGGATGATATTCACAATAGCACAGAGGAGGCCTTGAAATAGCTTATGGACCTACCACGACATCTATAGAATGTTGCTCTGCAGATGCCATATGCACATGTGAGGGAGAGTAAGGGTATCAGAATCTGGTCCCTAGAAATTAAAGAAGGAGGAAATGCAAGTCAGAAAATCAATCCCTTGCCAGAGGATTGTTTCCTTCATTATAAGCCAAATTCTGATAGGTACCACCTAACATGAATAAACATAACTAAACAAATAGTCCTACTGACTATTCAGAGTAAGGTACTTCTAGTGAGAGTAAAGGAATCAGAATCTAGCCCTTTATTTGCTAGTGTTCGATGCATTCTAATTTTAGAGTTCTCAAGCAATGGAGCTTCTATTACTTTCCTTCAGAGATTATTTTTTATACACTAATAGTTCTCTCCCTCTCTCTTTGAGGTAGTTTCTCTTGATATTCAGTCAATATTTCTCTCCCTTAAATCTTCTCCTTTACTTCTAGTTATATCACCTTCTTCCATTCTGTAAAGTAATCCTTCTCATTCCTTGCTGTTTACACCCTTAAGGCAATTCTCATGACACCTCCATATACTTAGCTGGTATACAGCCAAACTATACATATTTAGCTGTTTTAATTTTACCTCGTAAATCAATCACTGGTCCTAAATCAGTTTTTTTTCTTAAAGCATCATTCAACATAAAGACTGCATTAATTATGTGGTTTTAATGTATAAACAATGTTACATAATTAATTTCACTTTGAAAATTGTACAACTATGATTTTTTATAGACAGCATTAAGCAAAGCACTGTTACTCTGAATTGCCACCAGTAAAGCAATGGCCTCTTAAAAGTGCGATTATTTAGAAAGAAACTGTATTCCTTGAGCAGATTTATTCTTTTGTCAAATATTTTTTCAAAAGTTTTCACTTTGTTTTGCATTGCTGTACATTTAATGGTAAAGAGCAAATGAAATTCATTCATTAAAGTAATTAATGTAAAGGGACACCATGAAGCATTTTTTTAAAATAATTTTTTTTAAAAATTTGTTTTTCACTGTTTGTAATAATCTTTAGAAAGTTTCAAAATTAGTCTCTACTGATTTAGCCTTTTTTCTGTTGGCAAGACACCCTTTGTTTCTTCCTGGGATTGGTGCAGAGATGGAATTAGTAGCAGAACCTAGAAGAAAATGGAACACACATCAGAACCATACAGACAAAAGGGTGGGAAAAAGGAGTATTATCTCCATCTTACAGATAGGAAACTGAGGCACAGAGAGATGAAGCATTTTGTCCACGGTCACACAAGAAGTCTGTAGCCGAGTCAGGAATATAACCCAGTTCTACTAAGTTCTCATCCAATGCCATACCTGCAAAACAATACTTTTTACCTAATCTGTTTTTACCCTCTTACTCATTTAATCTATCCACTCATATCTGTTTTTGAGAAAATCCAGCATTGCAAATTTTCTATTGCAAACATATCCTAGGTTTTACTAGTAACACTATGCGTAAGTCAGTGAGTGGGATTTACTAAAAGTTAAAATAATGAAAATTATTATTAGGAATGCAACTATCATTTTATACAGTGGTGTTTGTAGTTGTGTCGGTCGCAGGATATTAGAGTGAGGTAATATCTTTTACTGGACCAACTTCTGTTGGTGAAAGAGTCAAGATGGAATAGATTGTTTAGCATAAGTAGTTAACACATATTTCAAGGGACTATTCAAGGTGAAATAGTCCATTGACACTTAGATATTGCAGAATATACTCATAGGAGAAAGTTCCGGCTATACACCTTAATGTACTCGAAACCACCTTCGCCAAAGAAGGACACTCCACCAGAGAAGTTGATCCTATCATGGAACAGGCCACCTAAATACCCTAAGAGAATCTGCTTCAATACAGCAATAAAACCTCCTCTGACTGCACACCTCTAGTTGTCACCTATCATCACACACTGAAACGCATATGGGGTATTATCAAACAACTAATCCTATACTCGATGGGGACCTCAACCTGAAAAAAATCTTTCCTGAACCCCTCTTCTGGCCTTCAAACAACCCCTCCCTCCCAACCTCTCCAAGCTCATCATCAGAAGCAAGCTTCCCACAGACCAGGACACACCATAGGCACTGGCTTTTTAATGTGTTGGGGGTGCTCCCCCTGACTCTGTCCCAGGCCCTGCTATCACTGCACCTCTTCCCCAAGGCCCCCACTGCTGCCTCTTCCCACCCCATTCCACCCCCTTTTCCCCCAGTGTCTTCTGCACGCCGCAGAACAGCTGATCCACAGCAGGCAGGAGGTACTCGGGGGGGGGGGAGGGAGGCACTGATAGGGGGGCTGCCAGTGGGTGCTAAGCATTCTTTTTTCCATGGGTGCTCCAGGGCTGGAGCATGCAGTATTCAAGATGTGGGCCCATGGATTTATATAGAGGCAGTATGATATTTTCTGTCTTATTATCTATCCCTTTCTTAATGATTCCCAACATTCTGTTTGCTTTTTTGACTGCCGCTGCACATTGATGTTTTCAGAGAACTATCCACAATGACTCCAAGATCTTTCTTGAGTGGTAACAGCTAATTTAGACCCCATCATTTTATATGGATTATGTTTTCCAGTATACATTACTTTGCATTTATCAACATTTAATTTCATCTGCCATTTTGTTGCCCAGTCACCCAGGGTTGAGAGATCCTTTGTAGCTCTTCGCAGTCTGCCTGCGACTTAACTGTCTTGAGTTGTTTTGTATCATCTGCAAATTTTGCCACCTCAGTGTTTACCACTTTTTCCAGATCATTTATGAATATATTGAATAGGACTATCCCAGTACAGACTCCTGGGAGACACCACTAAGACTCTATTTTCAAACATTCACTCAATTAGTGTTTATTTTCTCAGATACCAGCTATACACATCCATACACAGAATTCTCATTTGAAGCAGATCATGACATTAACCAGTTATCTCAGTTTCTGAAAGAAATAAGCACTGGCTCAAGCTTAGCCCTAGTAAGATAGACACGATGCTGGTGGGTAGGGGGAAGTATTTTTAATATCTTTTAGAATCCAAGGCAGCTGATAGCTTGGAAGGTGCGTAGTCTTAGGCCTGGTTAACCATTTTGCTACATCAGTCTTATGACAAAGTAGCATCATGGCGAGTCAGGCTTATGCAGTCAGCTTGATTCTCAGATGCACGGCTCAGGTTATAGCAATGGCTAGAAACAACAGTTCCATCTCCAGCTGGTTAAAAGACTAAATCTGTTTCTCATGCATCAAGACCAGATCAGAGAGATCTAGGTCTTTGTCTCTTCAAGCGTGGACTACTGCAATGCTCTCTCCCTGAGGCTGATGGAAGAAACCACAGAGAAGGTCCAGATGGTCTACCACACAGTTACACACATCTCCTAAGCAGAACAGGTGGATGAGAACACACCACATCTGTACTCTGCTTACAATTATGACTCTAATTTGTAATGGTCCAGCTCAAGGTCCTGGTCTTCATCTTCAGAAGCTCTAATGGGATAGGACCCACCTACGTAAAAGACCATCTTTCTCTCTGTAAAACTCCAGCACTATTGCAATCAACAGATATGATACAACTTTTACTGTACACAGGATGGAGAGGCACCCTGCTGGGGAACACTTAGCAATAGGTTATCAAGATGAATTCCTGTCTCATCTCATTCAGAACACTCAGCAAGATTCCTCTCTTTTCAGAATCTATTTGCTGTAGGCCTTTCTTTCAGAGATGGCACTTCTCTGGGTAGCAAATCCTCCTGCTCCTTTAAATACCTGAAGAAAAAGACAAACTATGAAATGACAACCCACTGGAGTTGAAGTTTAGAATATGGTCCTACAGGGGGTTATGATAGGGTGTTTACCCCACAACAGCCTCAAAAGGGTTAATGAGGCTGAGAAGAGGGCCAATTAACTTGATAGGCTACATCAGAGGGAAATTAGACTGGACAAGCAACTCCTGATTGGGAATAGAGCCCAGCTGAGAAGGAACAGGTAGGGCTATGATAAAATCAAAATTGGCAACAGAAAGGGGCTGCAGTCACTTTCTAGCCTTAGATGGGAAAGGAAAAAACTAAGGGGAGATTAGAAGCCCTGTTGTTCTGGCCCTGAGGGAAGGGTGTGTCCAGAGGAGGGTGGAGAAAGATCCTGATAGAGGCAAAGTAGGAGCAGCCCAGGGAAACAGTAGCAATGTTTAGATCTTGGCTGCTGGTTGTAGGGTCCGTGGGCTTCAGCCCAGAAGAGTGGGTGGCCCTGGAGTTCCCCTACCAGCCACTGGGGAAGTTGTACAGACCAGATTGTGGAGCAGCAGACTGCCTAAGATGATATTCTAGTAGGACTTGCCTACCCTAGAAGGAAAGGACTTTAGTGACCTGGCCAGAGGGCCAAATCACAAAGACAGAGCACCCGGAGTTGCAGAGACAGAGAGGCACCAAGCTGCGTGAATGAATGACAGAAAGGGGCATTGGATGTGAGTGGAGCTAATCCCCTGAGCAGCCAGGAGGAGGTGCCCCTAGTGGTCTGTGGACCCCGTGACAGGGTTATGCTGAAGATTAACACATTTTAATTCCAGTGATTTCCATACTATAAGTACACATAGAGAGATTGATAGAGATCAAAAGTATCTAATTTACATCGTGCCCCACAAAATTTCACTTAAAAAAATGAAAGCTACTTTTAAGTAATAAGAATGCACAAAATTCATTTTAGAAGTATAAAACTATTTTGTTGTATTTTGACACGGTAACTTAAATGGTATATTTCTTTTGTTGTTTTTTAATTTCTGGATTGAAAAGAATAACTTTTTACAGCAAAGTTCAAACTCATTGAAATCTAGAATTTTTCTTAGTGACACAATATTAACTACAGTATGAAGGGAGAGAAGGAATCTTATTGTACTAAGCAAAACGTTTAAGCAGTGACTATCACTTTAATTGTTATAAGTGATTAAATTAAAATGCTTATGAATGTTAAGATTCATTCTGATCCATGTTGAATATGAACATGGATATTCAATAGATTTCTGTGTAGTAACCCAATTCTTAAGAAGTTGCCCCAATCTTTGAGCATCTTTGGTGATCAAAGACTTTGGCTGAGATCTGAGAGCAGAAGGAAATGTGGACCCCTTTACAACATTTTTACCTTTGAAGTCTCAGGTTAAAAGTACTGTTACTATTTGCTTCCACAAGGAAAAGAATGAAGGATAACATTGTGAATTAAAATAACAGAGAAATGACAAATGTCTTGTATGAAATACATTTCCCCAGAAAGGACAGAGTGCCAATCTCTTTGAAAATCAATTACAGTAGCCATTATTTGGAGATCAATTATAAGAGTGAAAATAAACATCCGTATTCTTTGTTTTTAACCACTTAAGTGGGAATGACATGTTTTTTCTCTGGAGTTTCAGAGAAACTTTGTTTCATCCTAGTGGTAGAAAATGTACATGTTATCTAGTTGCAACAAATTCCCTAGACTCAGCCCTGGTATATCACATCTGACCTGTCTTCCATGCAAGCCTTTCATGGAAGCTTCTCTGTCATTCAAGATCACACTATTCCCTCTCCTATATTTTTATAAGTGGAATTCAGTTCCATTCCTCCAGCTTGGTAAGACGTCAAGAACTTTTATCTTCAGAGTCAGTTGCCAGTTCTGTTTAGTGAACCAGGCATCAGGGACTTCTGGTGCCATCAATGCAGTTCAGTCAGACCCCTTTCTTCAGAAACATACCATATTATTATCCCAATGGCTGGATAGCCAGAGAAGCATTTTTTAGACTAATTCTCAGGGAGAAGTTACTGGCAATTTTCTCCCTTGAGACAGTCCACTGGCAACAAATTTTGCTGCTGTCATGACACGAGAATAACTAAGGTACTGCATAAGGGTCTGATCCGGTCTCTAATGTCTGTGGTGATCCTGCCATTCTTATTAAAGTTAAATTGACTGGAATATTCAGGCAAACAAGGGCTTCATAATCAGGTCTTCTATATATATGTACACTCATAAATGTACAGAACTGTGTGGAGGACAGTAATTTTATGTGAAGGATTTTGAGATTTCAAAATGTGTCTTTCACTCGAATTGGAATTAAACTTGAAAATTTCAAAAATCTCTGGGATGGAAAATTCTGAACACATTTTCATTTCAGATCTACATGATTTTTTCAGTTATGACTTCATAAATGTTATACTATATAAAATAGAAAATGAAAAACAATGAAATAAAAACTAATTTCAAAATGAAAAATTAAAACATTTTATTCTGAAAATATAAAAACAGGCTGTTTAGAGACTGTCAAAAAAAAATCCCCCAGCTTTTCTCCAAAATAAAATTTTGGCAAAAATCAACACAATTTCGCAAAGCATTTCTCTTTCAACAGAGCTGTATTTTCCAATGAAAATGGTTCTGTCAAAACTTTTCCAATCAGTTCTATAAATTGAATAGTTGCCAGTGAAAATATTGATTTTATACAGTTCTATAAAACTGATTACTGTTATCCCTGTGTCGGCCTGATCCAAAGTCAACGGGAATCTTCCCACTTACTTCAATTGCTTTGGATCAGGCCCACAGAGTCTTTAATGCACAAAGATTATTGTGATCAGCGCCACAAATGGCAAGTGCAATATTCCCACACAGCAGTACCAAAGTGGGTTGTTTTTGTAATGTTGGTTCAATTTTTTTCTAGGATATTATCATACTTGGCAATACTGCGTTTAATTACACTTAAAATGATGAAATTGAATAGTCATCATTTTTAATGAGTAGAATCTATGCAGTTCGTCTGAGGTGCTGTTAAACCTAATCAGAAATTAGGCTGTAAAATTAATAGGCCTACATTCTGTAAAATGTTATTTTATAAATTTGGACCTGCGGCCGATTTTGAATTTCACATACTGTAAAATTCAACTGCGTTGTAAGCCTCAGTTAAAACAAATACACAGTGAAATAACAAATATGCTATATTAGAACATTTAGTGGTTGTGTTTTACAGTAAAGGGGATTACCTTTTACCAAACCAGTGAATTATGTGAGTATTTTAATTTTACTGTATATACACACTGTGACCAAAAGCAACTGGATAAAATCCATGGGTTTAATCTTTTGTACAGTAAAACTTCTGGCTGGGGTAAGATGTAGAGTTATGAGCATGCCTCCCTGGTCTACAAGTGATTCTCCACCTCCCAAGTGGAAGAAAGAAGGTGATGGAAATTAATCACACCATAGTGGTATCATCTCTTCCACCCAGACCCCTCAGAGGGGCCCACCTTGGGGTGAGTGGAAGGGACAGGAATTGAGCAGGCCAGGAAAGGTGCTGGCAGGTTTAGGAAAGGAGATGCACACCATCCCTCCTACCAGTCCTTAGTAGTTTGTCTAAGGGAGAAAAAAAAGGGAATAGAACCACTGGCCCAAATACTTTTCTGTAGTGGGGAACACCCTATTTAGCAGGCTGAAGTGAAAGAGCTGGTAATATGGTTCAGTAGGAGCTACACTGACAGGAAGCTGCGGAGAAGTGTTCGTGGCCCAGAGACTATATTGGCCCTGGGTCACCAGATCCTCCTCCCTAGCAGTCTCCCTACACACAGACAAGACACACAGAGTACAGGCCCTATTTCACACCCAGGGGATTAGCCTCCTCATCCTGACAGGGCTGGAGCACCCACGGAGTCTGCATCTATGGGACACACCAACTCAAAGCAGCACCACACCCTGCCAGCAGGGCCGGCTCCAGGCACCAGCTTAACAAGCAGGTGCTTGGGGCGGCCAAGGGAGAGGGGCGGCACCTGCGGCAATTCGGGGGCGGCAGGTCCCT
>NW_020664389.1:5430449-5448429 GCF_002925995.2 Terrapene triunguis
AAGGGAGAGGGGCGGCACCTGCGGCAATTCGGGGGCGGCAGGTCCCTCACTCCCTCTAGGAGCGAAGGACCAGCAGCTGAACTGCCGCCGCCGATCGCGGCTTTTTTTTTTTCCCCCAATTGCCGCTGCCGATCGCGATCGCGGCTTTTTTTTTTTTTTTTGTTGCTTGGGGTGGCAGAAATGCTGGAGCCGGCCCTGCCTGCCAGAATAGCAGATGCAAAACCTGCTGGCATATTTCCACTGCTACAGTGATCAACACCCCTATTACACATCTTTCAAGATCCCTGGGTCCTACACAGATGGAATTGGAAAAGTTTCAGAAAAGGGCAACAAAAATTAATAGGGGTATGGAACAGCTTCCGTATGAGGAGATCTTAATAAGACTGAGACTTTCCAGCTTGGAAAAGAGACTACTAAGGGGTGGATATGATTGAGGTCTATAAAATCATGACTGGTGTGGAGAAAGTAAATAAGGAAGTGTTATTTACTCATTCTCATAACACAAGAACTAGGGGTCACCAAATGAAATCAATAGGCAGCAGGTTTAAAACAAACAAAAGGAAGCATTTTTTCACACAAAGCACAGTCAGTCTGTGGAACTCGTTGCCAGGGGATGTTGTGAAGGCCAAGACCATAACAGGGTTAAAAAAAGAACTAGATAAGTTCATGGAGGATAGGTCCATCAATGGCTATTAGCCAGGATGGGCAGGGGTGGTGTACCTAGCATCTGTTTGCCAGAAGTTAGGAATGGGCGACAGGAAATGGATTACTTGATGATCTGTTCATTCCCTCTGGGGCACCTGGCATTGGCCACTGTCAGAAGACAGGATATTGGGCTAGATGGACCTTTGGTCTGACCCAGTATGGCCGCTGTTATGTTCTTATTTATGTGGAGTACTTTTCTCCAGAGGTTTTGACACAGACCAGTTAATTTTCCCATTTTCCCCAGAGACTCCTGATTTTGGATGCCCTCTGGTATGTATAATCCTGGGCAACTGCCTGGATGTCCAAAGGAAATGGGAAATTCAAAAGGAATTGGAGTGAGACACTCTAATCCCACCGTCTCCCCCAAAATAGCTAACAAACAAACATTCCTGTTTCCTAAGATCTCAGGTAGGTTGCTATCGTCTGTTTCTTTTCACATTTATTTAGGTACTTGAATACAAATTTGGGAGCCTAACTTTAAGCACTTAAATTTTGGTCTCCTTTATTTTAATAGAAAAGAAATATTAAATATATGATTTAAACCAACAAAATCAAGGAAAGTCAGCGCTGAGGCTGGAACCCTCCTCAGCTCCATGCAACTGTAACTTAACATACCTTTTTGTACCTATGTATTACAAACTTCATCAATCAATCAACAAGTCACATGCCCTGTCTGGTAGACACAACAAGGTGGACTGACAACTCTGTCACATATGGTAGCTTCTTTCATTCCACATGGTGTTAAATCACTTTGGCCCAGATTCTGATACCCTTTCTCACCTTGAATAGTACCTTACTTGGCAAGATTTCCCACTGATTTGAGTAGGACTATCCAAAAGGTAAGGTGATAGGCAAGAGGAATTAGGGTACTGGAGAAACTTCCTATTTATTTATTTATTTATTTGTTTAGATTTATAATAGGCATGTTTACCCAAGGCTCTAGGTGCCCCTGCCATAAATTAAAAGAATCAAAATAAAATTAAACAGCAGCTTACTCCTTGACAGCCAAACCCTGACAAAACACACAACTCCACGCAAACACCCAGATCTAACCCCACTTTCTTCAACAGCTAGCACAAATTAGATATATCTTGCAGTGCATCCTTAAGGTCAATGTGTGAAAATTGTACACAAAATATAGACTGCAGCTGAGGAAAAAAATGTGTAAAATAAACAACTAATTTACCAAATACAGAGCAAGAACTTATTCTGCAGTCATAGGGCATAAGGTGCCTCCCACTGTTCATATCATAGCTTTAAGAACTTGGAACAATGATCATATAGGGCCTTAGCCTGTTTTCATTGAAGTCAGTGGCAAAGTTCTCATTGACTTGAGCAGAATCTGGCTTTTAATGAGTACATCTTAATATAAAATCTAAGATACACTTGGCGCCCTGCTCATGAAAGACTTTGTAGGTCAACAGCAATTATAGCTAACGTAGATCCCATGGGTAACAGATAACCAGTGTGTCGATGCCAAGATGTATAATGTATTTGTTTCTCTGCACAATATAGTGCCCTGGAAGCAGAATTGGGTATACAAGATGAAATATGATAAACAGTCTCATTGGCAGATCAGCAAGGCCGGCATTACAGTAATCTAGTCTAGGGAAGACAAAAGCGTGAATGAGCAATATACAATATACATTTATTTCAACTAAAAGGAGGCCTTAATCTTCTGAATGCAACACTAAAAGGAAAGCTTGCAATCAAAAACCAAAACAAGGTTTTTAACTGATGAACCTAAGTTGAATTTCACAGATGGGTTAAAAGTTCAAGTGCCAGTCATAAACAGCTCTGCTTTGTTTGATTTTAACTAAAGAAAATTGATGCTCGTATAGTCTTTTATAGTCACCAACTTGTCAATATGGTAATAGCATAGTTTGAAATTGCAGGTTTAGTTGACACATAGATCTGTGCCTTGTCGGCATAGAAATGAAAACCAATATCATACCAATGAATAATCCTGCATAAAGGCAGTTTACGAATGCTGAATAAGAGCAGGGCCAAAGTGGAACCCTGTGGAGCACAAGAAATAAGTGCACCAGCAAAAGGACACAAATTACCTCTGGAAATATACTGCAGGTAACTGTTGGATAAATATGATTCAAGCCAATTTAGAACTGTGCCAAACAGAAAGTCCCTTAGGCATTCAAGAAGAACATTTAGATCTAGCAAAATGAGAATGGATGGAGAATGAAAATCTGCCTTTAGGAATAGATTATTTCATTTATATTTTATTACAAATTTTAAACATACAAAGACAGAGCATATGGGATTTGATCCTGCACCCACTAAAATCAATGGCTACTGTGATATAAGATTAGGCCCATGCAGACTAAAATATTGTTCATTTAGGGACATCTCTTTTTCCCAGTATAATTATAAATAAAAGTATGTGCATGTTTCATCTCTTACTCATTATGGCGCCAGCTCAGAGATAACACTTCTATTTACCACTGCTCCTCTACCCGCTGATATTCTGGTCTTTATCATGGGGCAAATTTGAAGTGTATTGTAGTGAGGGCAGAGGAGGAAAGTAAAGAGAAAAATGAGTCAGAACCCAAATGAAATGTGTCAAGTTTTTGATCTAATAGATTGTAATTGAATCCATGGACAAGATTATTTTCTGATCACTGAAAACATATCTCTTTGGCAGGATCCTTCTCTTCTACCTAGTGTAAAGCTATAGGATGGTGTTTCTGCCACAAAACAAAAGCAGGTGTGTTTAGAGTATCACATTCATTAACAGAAATCTCCCAGGCCCACCACTGTCAATGGCATAGATTGGTTGAATTTTTTTCAATTAGATTTTTCATAAAAATTTTGACAAAAAAAATCACAAAATATTTTCATGAAAATTTCCCCTTCATCCTCCCATTTTTCAACCAGGAATGGATCTAGTCGAAATTCAAAAGTTTTTTATGATTTTTTTGTTCATATTCCAGTTAATGAAAAAAGAGGAAAGGGAATTTGCTATCTAGGAAGAACTCTATTGTATGATCCAATGCGTAATTCTTCCCCTCCTTGCATCTGGGCGGTGCAAAATCTGGCCCTTGGGGAAGACAGGAGAATTTTCAGTGAGAGTGAAGCTGAGAATAGAAACAAAAGTGTAAATTGTAGATAATAGAAGTCTTTATGTTTCAGATAGTAATTTGTACAGTCTTTTAGTCATGTGAGTGTAAGAACAATTCACTCGTTGACTCATGCTAGAGCCTCTGCTTCTGGAAAAAGAGTACAGTCCGGTGTAATGAAGACCAATTTGCATAAAATTATAATTAATATTTACCTTGTCTCTTTCTTGTAAGAAATGAAGGAAACCTCCTAACAACTGGGGAGATAGTTCAGAAAACCATAAATATTTGTTGCAATAAAAACTGTGAATTTGCTTCCATGGTATTTATGGACTCTTTTCCCAGCTTTTCCTCAAACATTCATATGAGCAACTTTCTGTTTGTGGAAATAGAGAGTGTTGGGAATACTCCTGCAAATATTTTTTTACACCAAAAGTGTTCACTGGTGATTTTGAAGTTTTTTGCAGGCCTGGAAATCATCCAGTCAGGGAGAAGAAATAATATCATGTAATTTAAGAGATCAGTCAAACAGAATGAATAATTAATTACAAATGGCAAATAAGTGAAAAAATAGTTTGGGTGAATAGGTCATGAGCCATCCCTGGGCTGAAACACGTTCAGGTAGGGACTGAAACAAAGTCTGGTGAAGTCAATCAGCTCACAAATCATTTGTCAAATAATTTTGAACAATGAACATATTAATAAGAGTTGGTCTGTTCATAGATAAATCACAAATAAAAAATGAATAATTATTTGTTGCAAACATATCATTCAGTTCTAACCTCTTCTATATCTCTTTGGAAACTAGACGGAACCACCTGCCAAAGAAATAGAAGAAAGGTACTGCTCTAAGATGCAATATCTTTTTAAGTAGGGAGGCATGGTTTGGGAGAATGATCCAAATCTTGCTGTCCTACCAAAGGAAGTTAACTGTAGCCCATACTGGAATAAAACCGAATTTCGAAATCTCAAATTTCTCTGTGAAATGGAATTACCATTTTCTGCCCAAGTCCACAGTTAAACAACACTCACCCTGCCACTGAGGCTTCTGTGTAGAAGATGCCATTTGGGCAGCAATGTGTTTATTTAGGAGTACGTTGTTTGAAGAACATTGACAGGAGGACTGTGTGCTGTGAATCAAAAGCCTGACTGACTGTCTACTGAAAATGTTCTCAAGTGTGTTTTGTTTTATTTCATTATATATCAGAGAGAAAAAAGCTGCAATCTTTACAAAATTAAATTTAGAAATTCTAGACACAGCCTGCAACAGCTGAAGTTTATATTTGGAAGTAAGTCATGCACTTACCAAAGAGTTTTTAAAGCAAGAGTAATCTTGTGAAAGCAGTTCTTTGATAAGACAAACAATACAAAAAATAGCAAGAGAAATTTCCCCACTCCTGGCAGAGGGACACACCCTGTATGAACATAACTGTTGCCATCTGGTGTATGGTGAGTCAGACTACTATCCTGGTCCTGCCAGATTTATGTGACATGCAGTCTTATGATCAACAACATTAAAGTCTGATTTGTCATGTATCTAACATTTTCTAAGGCCATCTTCTCCTAATATGACTTGAATATTGCATGTTAATAAACCCACTGTGGGGTATTCAGTTGGATCTGCTATCTATACCATTAATGTGATTATAATAAAATAAATAAATAAAATAAATAAAAAAACCAAACACACAAACAAAAAAAGCCACATATGGCTTATGCTGTCAGAAGTGCCTGGTAATAGTGGGTGCTTCAGTTTTTGGGTGCCTAATTTAAGGCAATTTAAAGTGATCTGTGTTTCTGATTTTCAAAATGTTGAGTGCCCAACAATTGAAGGTAGACAAAATCACTAGTTTTATGTATGTGGGGCCAGATTTTCTTAAGTATTCCGCACCCACAATTGGGACAAGATTTCAGAAGAGCTCAGCTCTCATTTAGGTACCCAAATGATGTGTCCAGATTTTCAAAAGTGCGCTGTGCAGTCAGTGCATGCAGGCTTTATGGGAGGTGTCAGCAATATTCAGATAATACTGCATCTTATCTTCACTTCTAGTCTGTTTTCCTGCATTTGTCAAAGTTGTTAATTGTAGCCTTTTTAAAACAAAATTATCTGTCTTCAGCCCCATTCAGCATTGGACAGGAAAACCCTACAGGTCTTAGCCTCAGCACTCAGCAGGCTCTGAGGTTTTGACTCCCACAAAATCCTTGGGAAAGAACAGATCTCTTACTTTTCCACTTCCTAGCTCTTTTCTTAAGGTCACAAGGCCTGGTCCTAAAGACAGAGATATTTTACCACTAATTATTATGGCCCAATCTTCTGAGATTGCTAGGTGCCCTCATTCTCAGTTCTTCAGTGAAACTGGGAGTGTTCTGCACACACACGAACAGGCCCTAGTTACTTTTTCTCAGGTGTTCTTGGAGCCTCACACTTAATAATTCTCAATTCTTTTTTTTGAGGAAAAACAAACTGGGATATTAAAACACCAAAACTTTAGTTATTTTAATTTTAAATTTACGAATATAAGTGTTCAAAGTCAGTAGAGGAAAAATGATTGTCCATAGTAATAACTTGGCTGCATTGCACATATGTTATATTTTCTATTTCTGTTATTCCTTTAAAGGTGAACCGTCATATACTAATATATGTGTAGTTAAAGATATAACATAAAATATAGAGGATATGCAGCACAGCTGAGTAAACAGTATCATAACATTCTCATTTCCTGAGTCAGAGCACTTAAATTAGGAACATTTATATTCATGTACTTTCTTGATTTTAATATGTAATTAACTTAGATATCTGTTATGAAACATTTACTTACTGCACAGTTTATTTTCAAAGTTGAACATAGAGAACAACTTAGTTTGTCCTTTCAGTTATTTCCTAATGTTAATGTCTCAAACTTTATTCTTTTTATTGTTGGGCACGGGCTGCCAGCTTTCAGTATGTATAATTTGTACATAGTGTTCATTTTATTTTAGAACATACAGTTTCAACAACATGGTTTGTCTCATCTTAAGAACCAATACAAAGGGTTATCCAGATCAGATGATAGCCAGGCTGCAACCTGATACTGTGAAACAATGGTGTTGTACTCTGATAACCACTAGCTGTTTAGTCTGACAGAGGGCCAAATCCTTAGATTTACTCAGTTTGTTCTCACTGATGTGAGTGACATCTTTGCCTGAGTAAACACTGAGGAAGACCAGGGTAAGGACAAAGTCCAACAAAGAATATGCATAGACTAAAGATGTTGCGGATGCAGCCATAAAAACTGGGACATCTCCATACGTAGAAAAACAACAAGGAGTCTGGTGGCACCTTAAAGACTAACAGATTTATTTGGGCATAAGCTTCCATGGGTAAAAACCTCACTTCTTCGGATACATAGAGTGAAAGTTACAGATACAAGGCATTATATACTGACACATGGAGAGCAGGGAGTTACTTCGCAAGTGGACAACCAATGTTGACAGGGCCAATTCAATCAGGGTGGATGTAGTCCACTCCCAACAATAGATGAGGAGGTGTCAATTCCAGGAGAGGAAAAGCTGCTTCTGTAATGAGCCAGCCACTCCCAGTCCCTATTCAAGCCCGGATTAATAGTGTTAAATTTGCAAATGAATTTTAGTTCTGCTGTTTCTGCTGGTGAGAAATGTAATATGTAAGTAGAAATGGCTCACTGGCTATGGCAAATATGAGTTTACACTTCACAAATGTTAAGCACAGTACCAACAACTTTCCAGTAAGTGCTTGTAATTCTGGGAAGCAATTCAACAGTAACTTCTGTAAATTTATATTTCTTTCAAGAGCAATTCAAAAGTAGTCTGCTTTCTAGCTGTCACAAAAAGTCTTGGACTTGTAGATGATTTGACAATGAAGAAGTCCCCTAAAGCAAAAATTGAAAAAGTAGCCCTCTATCTTTCACATTGTCTGTAATGAAAAAATGTACTTAGATTATCTACTGTGTGTGTACATCGCACAAGCACATATGTACATAGTCTATGTTGGGGAAATGAGCATGTATTTGGCTTTGGTTAAAGACTAGCAACACAAAGAACCAATAAATATATACGAATAGCTTGATAAAGTCTGGCAGACTGATTCATTTTTTCATTATGGGCTAGATTCTTCCACCTTTACGCATATGGAGTATTACCTTATTTGGCAGTGTCATTTGAACTGCCCAATGAGAACTCAGTGTGAGTAAGGGTGTCAGAATCTAGCCCTGTATAAATATGATTTAAAATACTGAAAATAAACTGGTTTGTAAATGACAACACTGCTTAATACAATCTCAGCTGATTGTGCCACATAAAAAGATGCTTTCCAAGCCCTGTTCTTTTATATTTTGCTAAAAGTCCTATTACAGAATATTTCAGATAAGCATTCTTACTATTGCTTGTTCACAATTCCTCATTTTGTAGGTTCCTTCTCAATGCAAGACATTCCCTAAGGTTAAGAATGAAAAGGCATCTACTACAGACATACTTGATTGAAATAGCTGGTAAATTGCTGCAGTAATGAGAAAATTCCCTTTCCCCTGGATAGTCCAGCTGCTTAGCACTGAAGCATTTTTCAGATAAAGGATTTTAAAGAAATAAAAAATTAAAGAGAATTTCTTTAAAATCACAAACAAATGGCCTGCTCCCATGGAAATTAGTGGCAAAACTCTCTTGCAATGTTAGGCAAGATCAAGCCATAACATTAGTTTTTGCTTCATAATACAGAGACTGATTTTACAGGGATTCTGATGTGCAAATACAATGATGCTTTAGAAAATACTGGTGCTTCTTAAAAAATGTGGTTAAAAACACAAGATGATGAAGTTCGCCAAATCTCTCATAGGCTTAAAAAAATAGGTCAAGTAATACATTATTAGTTCTGCTAGTACACAATTCCTACATTCCAAAGTACAAGAGATTTTGCTTAATATTTCAACATCCTATTTCATTCATTAGTCTGTAGATTGAAATATTTGGCTTTAGCCATGTGTACCTCTCTTTTATTTTTGAAACTGGAATCCAGATGCTATTTGTGTAGTTATATTATTAGATATGTCTATTTATTTAAAAAAGATGTTTGAATATATTCATTTGTTAGTTTCTTTGTGGTTTTTAAAAACGTGTATGTTTGGGTCTGTTCTATCTCTAGAATGTTTGCCTGTGTTTTTTATGGTTATTTGCTTGTATGTAGTTGTGAATGTATTGTTTTCTTTCCTCCTTTAATACTTTGTTTTTAAAAAGGCAAACATTCTGTGTTGTTTTAGAAAAGGCAAGCATTACCATGTTTTTTGCTGTGTACATAAAAATCTTAAAGTGTGCTGCAAAGTACTTATGAACCTATTTGTTATGTTTGCAGACTCTGAGCACAAGCACTCTGTTTGTATAGATAGGATGTGACCAAGGTCAGACATTTTGTGGTTTTGCATATATAAAACAAATAAAGCAGCAGCATATCCCATATCTATCTTCAACTTTTTCCATGGAATGGCACTAGAATACCTGTAGCAAGAGAAATTAGACATTAGATTGTAATTCCTTGGGGGCAGGGGCAGTGTGTTCTTCACATAGGTTTGGACAGCACCTCACAAAATATTTGGTAGCCCTGAATATGTTAAACACAAAGTTCTGCTCAACTTTAGCTATGGGCATTACTACCACAGTACCACTTCACTGAAATATTAGAACTAAAGGCAAAGATTCAAGGCCAATAACAAGAGTTTCGTCTAGCAGTGAAAATGCTGGTTCAGTGGGCAGGACTTGGGAAAGGAAGGACGCAGTTCTGTCTCCTGCACTCCCTTCATCACCATTGTCAGCTCTGGAGAACTTATAGAGCAGCTCACCATATCTGTGTTCTTTCCTTAAATCCCAGCTTCTGGAGCCATGTGATTGGGGAACCCCAAAGTCTCAAAACCAAGAAGGCAACGAGAAAGAACCCCAAGTTTATGATTTTCTAAAAACTAATTTGTTTTAACCAATCTCAGGGGTTTTGGGGGCCCTGGCGCCATGATTTTGGAGTGCTGGGGGTTGGCAGTACTGGCCCTTTCCAGTCTCACTCCCAAGGATGCCTTTCCTCTCTTCGGGTGCTCGATTTCAAGCAAGATTTATTCCCTGGGAGCCATTTACCACCCTGTCCTAAAATCTCCCTTATGCAAACAGAGCCAGCTTGGCTTGCGAGGCAGCCCTGCTGAGCAGGAGGCAGGGGAAGTTCTCTTGCTCTGCCCCTCCCTCGCTGTGGCGGGAGGGGCCAGGAAAGGGTTAAGCAGAAACTTGGCAGAGGAGCTGAGCGGCATGGCGAGGGGAGGGACTGGGCTGCGCTCAGCTGGGTGGAGAGGGAGGGGAGGATGAAAGTCAGCCTCCCAGCCATTGCAGCAGAGCGAGCCAGGGCGGAGGGCAGGCAGCGAGCTGTGTGTGTGTGTACGCGCGCTGCCTGGAAGAGTGGAGGCTGCCCCGCTTGCCGTGCAGCCAGGGAGGAGACTCTTCCCCCGGCCCCCACCCAGCAGCCCCCTGCCCTGGAAACGCTCCCCGGAGCCCGGCCCTGGAGAACTCGGCTCCGCGGGCGTGAGAGGGACACGCAGGGCGCCTGCGGGCCGGAGGAGCGCCGGGGTGAGTGTCTGCGCCGGCCCGCGGGTAGGGGGCTGGGGCTGGCCCCGCCGAGCGGGGAGGGAGGCGGCTGGGAACAATGCCGGGGTGGCCGCGGAGCGGGCGCTGCTGCTGCTGCTGGCTGGGCGGGGAGGGATTGTTTCCGGTGACCACCTCCCCCCCCCCCAGTTGCCTCGGGCGGGCGAGGAAAGCGAAAAGTTTGGCTCAAAATTGCGGCTTTGGGGGGAGCTGGGAGCGTGGCAAAGTTTGCGTCCCCCGCCGCCCCGCTTTTCCCTGCAACCCCCGCTCCAGAGAGACTCCCCCCTTCCTCCGGCCTCTGCCCGGGTGCAGGGCTCAGGCAGCGCGAAGTCTGTGCGCCGTCGCTGCACGTCCAGCAGCTCCCCGGGGCTGCGTGTCTGGGGGGCGGGGAAACAAACCCTGGGGTCCAGAAGCATTAAACCAGGATCCCCCAACCCCGCTGTCTCCCCCCCGGATCCACCGCCGCCTCTTGCTGCTTGCACGGCAGCAGGCAAGGCCATGCTTCCCTCTGCTCGCCCCTCTTGTTGTTCATTTCCTCTCCCCGCCCCTTCCGAAGGCGCCCACAGTTTATTGTGGGCTAGGAATCCCCCCCGTCCCGACCCCATCTACTGTGTGTGACACACAACTCTTCTCTCCCACCCCCCCCTCTCACCTCCCCCACGCAAAAAGGTGCTTTCTCACCATTTACCTTCCATAACGTGCAGCCCCTGGGGGCATCTCTTCTTTGCTTTATAAGCTGAAGGTTTGTATGTCAGGACTTGCCACATATTTGGTGCCCCAAAGCCCTTCAGGGTTGCCTTTTGTCCCCTACAAAATTATATTGATTGAGGGTTTTCCTTACTTTTCTCAATTACTAACAAAACTGAAACGTACAGAAATGTACTTTTGGGTCATAGGATAATAAATTAGGATTACACAATCAAACCTTCCTGATGTGCACTGTATTTCGTTGTGTGGCTGTGTGGGGTACTCTTTGTCTCCCTTGAGTGTGGTGGTGTGCATTTTTTTTTTTTTTTTAAATTGAAAGCACTGGGGTGGTACTAGAAATCCTCGAAACATGGAGATGATGTTCTAAGAACTATGGAGTTTCTGACTTTGGGAATGATTCAGCGTTAGGGAGGCTGATATGCAGTTGACTCATTCTGCTTATTACTCCTTTCACTCTTCTTGTGGCAAGATAGAACTTTCTTTTGAAAAAGGTATTTGAATTGTTTGATTCTGGGAGTATTTTGTGGGTATTTGGTTGCTATATTCAGCTGATAGCACACAGGCCAGGTGGAATTTAACTGAGTCATGGCAGTATAAATGATCAGATATATAAATGTATGGAGTTTGTTTACAAAGAATTGTAATACAACACACAGAACTTGGTAAGGAAAATGAAGTCACTTCCGAAAAGGGGGTGATCTGTCCTTCAATTTATTAGACAAAGCCTGCTCCTTTTTTTTTTTTTTTTTTTTTAATGTGCTAGAGTCAATTGCTGTCTTTAATGGTTATTGGACTGGAATGTGACACATCAGTAAGCCATCTCACAAACAAAACTTGTCAGAGGTGACAATGTTTTGTGGTTAATCATCTGATTTAATGGCATTCAAGGGGAAACTTGCTGTAAAGTGAATTTTACAAACATATTAAAACTGAAAAATTGCCAGAACTAGAGTTGACATCTCATGCAGTGAGCTCTCATGCAGGACACCTAAATTTAGAGCAAATAAAGAGTTCACTGCCTGGGCCATTGCTGTGCTCTCAAACTTCTTGTTAAGGTCTCAGCATTCCCTCCTTGTACAGCCTGAGAGACAGAATTGAAATTGACATTTAACTGACAGGAGCACTTGACTATAAGTTCAGTACACATACTTATGTGCAAGTTTTGGTTGTGCAAGAGATAACAACAAATAGTGAACAGGCATTCAGTAGTGAATGGGAACTCCTGCCTTTCTCTTGGACTGGCCTGCAATCCTTTATTATCGCCATCTATGGTGAGATCCTCTGGTACATGCTTTTTAGAGCATGAATGCACTAAATACAATGTGAAGTCAAATGCACAATATGATTAAACTGGCAAACCCAGGTGAATTACTTTTCTAGTAGTCTTAAGGGTTACTTGTAACTATGAAACGTACATTTTCAGAGGGAAATTTTTGTGCTTGAAGGTGGTTCTTAAAAATCAAAACTTTTGGAGAGAAATAGATTTATCGTTATTATAGTACTAAAACCATACTAGGTAAAGAAGTATAGGTGATGAGTGTCTTCATTTAGTAAGCTTGAATGGCTTATTTAAATGTTGATTTTTGTTGACTTTTATGTTGTCTCTATCCTTCAGTAAATGACACCAAGGAAAAAATTGATTTAAAACAACAACAGAGGTTCACTAAAGGTCATAACAGAGTTCAAACCTTGGTGAACTGAAATACTGATCTTATTTCCCTTTAGTTTTTGCTTAATATGGGATCTGTTAAAACGAATACACATGCTTGCAAGAAAATTTGCAGAGAAAATTTGTTCTTTTTTTGCATAACTAATGTAGTCTGACAAAAGAAGGTTTCTAGAAATCTTAATACCAGGCCAACATTGATACTCAGAGGCATAGCGAGCGCCCTCCATACCCTCCGACCGGAGGGGGCCCCGCAAGGAAGGGGGCCCCTAAAAGTGGCAAAATAAATACCGCATTCCAGTTTCTGCATTGTAAGGGGCCCCGCCCGGACATATGTTCGGAGGGGGCCACGTTCTTTGTTGCTACGGCCCTGTTGATACTGTCTTACATGACCTCCTCAAAAACAACCTAAATGGAGCAACTATAAGGTGGGTGCATAACTACTCTCTGGGAATGGTTTTCCAACCAGTTACCAGTGGTTCACAGTCATGGTGGAAGGGCATATTGAGTGGGGTCCCGCAGGGATCAGTTCTGGGTCTGGTTCTGTTTAATACCTTCATCAATGATTTAGATAATGGCATAGAGCAGGGATCTGCAACCTTTGGCACTCGGCTCGCCAGGATAAGCCCCCTGGCGGGCTGGGCTGGTTTGTTTACCTGCCGCGTCCGCAGGTTCGTCCGATCGCGGCTCCAGGCCAATGGAGGCTACGGGAAGCGGCGGCCAGCACATCCCTTGGCCTGTGCCGCTTCCCACAGCCCCCATTGGCCTGGAGCGGTGAACCTGCGGACGCAGCAAGTAAACATGTCCTATGAGGGAAGATTGGGTTTGTTTAGTCTGGACAAGAGAAGACCGAGAGGGGACATAACAATCTTTTATGTACTTGAAAACTGTTACAAGGAGGAGGGAGGAAAAATTGTTCTCCTTAACCTCTGAGGGTAGGAGAAGAAGCAATGGTCTTCAATTGCAGCAAGGGTGGTTTAGGTTGGACATAAGAAAAAGCTTCCTAATTGTCAGGGTGGTTAAGCACTGGAATAAATTTTGTAGGGAGGTTGTGGAATCTTCATAGTTTATGAGCTCCATTTGTATTATGTGTGGAACATATGTCTAAATTTGCCTCAAGCAAGCCTATGGAACTGCATTTCCCATAATAGCCCTGCCCAGGAAAGGTACAGTTGTGGTCGCTCCAATCTCAAATAAAATATATTAGAAGTACGGAGAAAGGCAACAAAAATGATTAGGGGGTATGGAACTGCTTCCATTTGAGGAGAAATTAAAAAGACTGGGGTTTTTCAGCTTGGAGAAGAGACAGGTAAGGGGGGGATATGATGAAGGTCTATAAAATCATGACTGGTGTGAAGACAGTAAATAAGGAGGTGTTCTTTACCTCTTCACATAATACAAGAACCCTGGATCACCCAAGGAAATTAATAGGCATCAGGCTTAAAACAAAGAAAAGGAAGTACTTTGTCATACAACATACAGTCAACCTGTGGAACTCATTGCCTGGAGATGTTGTGAAGGCCAATATTATAACTGGGTTCAAAAAAGAATTAGATAAGTTCATGGAGGACAGGTCCACCAGTGGCTATTTGCCAAGATGGTCAGGGATGCAACCCCATGCTCTGGGTGTCCCTAGCCTCTGACTGCTAGAAGCTGGGAGTGGATGACAGGGGACCATTTGATAGTTGCCTTTTCTGTTCATTCCCTCTGAAGCATTTGGCTTTGGCTACTATCAGAAGACAGGATACTGGGCTAGATGAACCACTGGTCTGACCCAGTATGGCTGTTCTTATGTAGGTGCTTGACTCCCCACTGAAGGACTATCACTAGGAAGTCATCAGGACTACCCTCTGAGGCTATCGACTTTGAACTACTGACCTACCCCCATGGAACAGTTATTTTTCTACAGCTGGCTGGGGAGGCCGAAGTATTCCAGTTGCACACATAAGGAGATGAGACTTAAAAGCAAAGTGCTGCTCTGTCCAGGTGGGCTGACCATTGCCATGTGTAATGAGGGCATGTTAGATAGAGGGCGAGAGATGCTGAAATGCTGACAAACCTCTGCCTCACAGAAGGGGTGAGACCAGACATGAGGAAAGTGCATCTCAGGACCTTTGATTGTTTTCAAAGATCTGTAAATCTCAAGTGCTTTAACAGTGAAGTCATGGTGGTTAAGATAGTCCTTTTGCTAAGTCTGTGTTCCGTGCTTTCCTCCCACATTGTTCCCAAATGGGTTAGAGTAGAAGCCCTGAAAGTCCCAGCCTGAGTGGAGCTCTGGGGGAGTGTGTGTGTAAGCAACTGGGGGGCTTGGGAGCTGTGAGACACTGGTTTTGGAGTCTAGGGTGGCTGGACTGTGGAGTTCCTTGTTTCAAGGAAGGGCATCAGACCAGCTGTGAGCCTGGGGATGTGCCTTACAGACCAAAAGCTAGGAACGTTGATTAGACTTTGGCCAGCTCCAGTTGACCTAGAAGCATGCGGGAAGCCACTTGCGACTGACTGGTGATAGTACTGAGCCAGGTTGTAACCCTATCAACCACTAATATTTTACAATACTGAGAGCAAGTGTCTAAATATAAATTAATTTATCACTAATGACTGTGGGTTTAATAGGGAGTGATAGATGAGTGAAAAAATTACCTCTACCAGTTTCTAAGGGAACAGGTATAGTATGAAGTTTAAACAGGAGGAATAGAAAGGGATAGAATATAAACCAGCCAGAATGATTAAACAGATAGGGAGACTTTAATCAAGAAGGAAAAAACAAACAAAAAGTTTGAGGCCAGTGTATGAAATATTTAAAACTGGGGCCGCCGCTTGTGTAGGAAAAGCCCCTGGCGGGCCGGGCCGGTTTGTTTACCTGCCCCGTCCGCAGGTCCGGCCGAGCGCGGCTCCCACTGGCCGTGGTTCGTCGCTGCAGGCCAATGGGAGCTGCTGGAAGCGGCGGCCAGTACGTCCCTTGGCCTGCACCGCTGCCAGCAGCTCCTATTGGCCTGCAGCGACGAACCGCGCGGCCAGTGGGAGCCGCGATCGGCCAGACCTACGGACGGGGCAGGTAAACAAACCGGCCCTGCCCGCCAGGGGCTTTCCCTACACAAGCGGCGGCCCCAGTTTGAGAACCACTGCCTTAGGATTTGTTTCTGTTAAAGGACATTTTGTTAGTTCTGTTTGAAAATATTGAATTTGAGAAGAACATCTTGAGATGCGGAGTCTGTGTTACGTGTGAGAAGGAAATAGTCCTTCCTTGTGTTCTCATATGTAGGAAGATCCTTACCACAAGAAGAAACTGAATGTAGCAACTGAAATTTCAAAGGAATGCTGTTGGTGGATATGTATTTGCTCATGGAAAGCCCCACAGAAATGTGGACAGAACTATGGTACTTGGATTACAGGAAATTTGAGAGAATGATACTATTTGGTGTTTTGTTGCCCCTCATTTGAGTACCAGACATCTAGGCTTCCTGGTTAAGGAAGTAGGATGCAAGCTAAGAATTTGTAAACATGGCAAACTAGGAAGGAGAAAGAGGTCCTGTCTTGCAGTCTTGCCTCTGGCTAAAGAAACTAACTTGTCTTCTGTTAGGTTGGAATGTAAATTGTTGTCGGGACCTATTTCTTTTATAAGGAGGGTGTTATTTAATTAGTGTGACTTTGAGAAAGACGACATGTTCTCAATTTTTATATGTATATTTTATTTCTAAATGTGTCTGTGTCTACAACAGAGGAAAAAGGAAAGTTTTTGTTCTAGACATAATCAGAATAAAGCCAGAAACTGCCGCCTATTTGGAAGAATGCCTGTCTTCTGTGTGAGATCAGTTCTTTGAAGTTGATCTTCCTGAACACACACACACACACACCACACACAATCTTTCCTTATGTGAAGTACTGTAGTCTAGTTTTCCTTAAACATATCTAGTTTGAGCAGGAGTGAAATTAAGTGAGAGAAATGCATTTTATAAGCAAGTGTTTTGCTTTGTATGGGTGTTTTTTTTCTTTTTCTTCCCTTTAATGATGACATGAAACAAATAAGGGAAAATTTGGAAGGTTCCACAAAATATCTTCTTGGATTTCTGTGTAAAAGTGTCTTGCCCATAAGACGCACACAGTACTTCAGTTTTCTTTGACAACTGATTGGTACTAATGTTCTGTGTTGTCCGTTTTTCAGTGTCAATGTTAAAGTTTGTGGCTACTATCCTTTTTAATTTCAGAGCTGAAGAAGAAATTGGAATGAACTCCTTTTATGGATGAAGTGGGCTCTGGTTCTCATAGAAATAGAAATGCATTTCTGTCTGTGTTATCCCAAGTTGCTATATTCAGATCTTTAATTTTTAGTTTTTTTTTTTTTTTTTCCCAACCACCTGTAATTTTAAAACAGTCAAACTTAGTATTCCTGCAGAAACTATACACAACCCATCTTCCATGCAAGGAGTTGTTCTTGCCAAATTCTGTTTAAAAACTTTAGGTAGTGATGGAATTTCTTCTGTCTTTCCAGAAATATCAAAGTGGAATTGCTTGTGCTCTTTTTCTCTAAACTTTTGTAAACCTGAAGCCTCTTGTATGTCCTTGGAAAAAAAATACAGGGCAATCATTTACTGTTGGCTTCAAGAAAAGCCAGTGGCTGTGTTACGGCATCAAAACTGTTTGCAGTTACATAGAAAGCTTAGCTTCTTTTGCTAGTTGTTTTATTTTGGCATACAAGAAACTTTTGTGGTGGTGGTGGTGATGGCAATACAGAAGAAGACTGCTCAGATTTACAATAAAGAAAAAAAAACTATTCAAGAAAACACCTTGCTGAGCACAAAGATGATCTGAAAAGACGAACATCCTCTAAAAAAGCATTGCTTCCCCCTCCTGTCTTACCCCCTTTCTTAAATTTGTGAGTCATAACAGTCTGTTTTGAGAAAGGTGGATGATGATACTGTGACTACATTAATAAAACTTACTATTTGATCAAATTTATGCTCACTTGTCTGTCCTACTTGCACTTTTAAGTTAAAATTAAGTGAAAAAGACTCAGATCCTGTTTTTACCGCCTTTTGGCAGTGCAGGGTAAACCCACCATTTACTTATTACATGATTTATTGTGACTCCAATGATAGCTTAATCTCTCTTCCTAATTAAAACAAAAAATGGAGACTTGCTTCTGTTTAGCGAGGCCAAATAACTTTTTGTTAATTTGGAGAAGCATATAAGAGATTGTATTATTTGAGAG
>NW_020664389.1:5448829-5460958 GCF_002925995.2 Terrapene triunguis
TATTATTTGAGAGTAGTTCACCTGCTTTTGCCAAAAAGATTTACAGCATGGTGGTCCTAATGGATCCATCATTCCTTATGGATTCTTGGGTGGCAGCAGTGGTCCAGAGGGTATCCAGTTTATCTGTAGCTGGCCTGGAGGCTTTGATTGCTCCTCTCTTGGACGATGCCCTTGTGACATCTATCTGTGACTTTATTGCTCCTGGCTAGATAGCACTGTTATAGCCATCTTTAGAATTCCTTGGAAGTTCATCTGGAAGCTTGCTTCAGCTGGTGGACATTACAGCTGGGTGTCACTGCAATAGAAGGAACTGCTGTGTATGCGCGCGCAGATGCGCGCGCACACACACACGCACACCCCTATTAAGGTGTGTTTGGTAGAGATAGTTGTGGGAGCAGCAGAGTTAAAATTACCTATAATGTGTATCACTTGTTAATCAAAATACTTAGTTGCTCTAGTGACAAGCACTATAGAAGTTAGTTAGTTAGTTATACACACACACACACAACTAGCTGTTTTTATATAAACAGCTAGTTTGGTTCACCTCTAAACCTGAGGGTTTTATCACATGTCCATTTAAGGAATGGTAGTGAGGGAAGTAGTTACAAAAGTGCTTGAGGTGGATAGTGATATCACAATGAACAACTTTTCATGCCTATTGATTGTTTTAAGTCAACAAATTGCTCCACACTAAGTCTTTTGTGTTTGTTTTTCATCTTTTTGCCTGATCTTTAGAATTTTTTTGGACATATAATACGGTATATAAAAGAGAAGTTTCTGCTATGGCCTGATATTTTCCTTGTTGCCATATTCATTTCAATAAGGGCCCTTTTAGAAAACATGACCTCTGGGTATTTGTGGATGTGAAATAAGTGTTAAGTCATAATCATAGTATAGCAAGTCCAAGTTTAAAAAAAAAAAAAAATCAAAGAACTATTGTCTTTCAATCCAAAGTTCACTGTTTTACATGGATACTATAATTTTGATCTTGAAGAAACGCTGTCCGGGTAGTTGGATAATAGATTTTTCTGTATTTATTTTAACAATGGTCCTGTCTGGGAGGTCTTACTTTCTGGAGTTCAAAGTTATGTTTATTTTGCTGACATAAACCGTGGGGGAGGGATAGCTCAGTGGTTTGAGCATTGGCCTGCTAAACCCAGGGTTGTGAGTTCAATCCTCGAGGGGGCCATTTAGGGATCTGGGGCAAAAATGTGTCTGGGGATTGGTCCTGCTTTGAGCAGGGTGTTGGACTAGATGACCTCTTGAGGTCCCTTCCAACCCTCATATTCTATGATTACTTGTAAATATTAACACACTCATTCAGTGAAGTGTAACTTCCCTAACAGTAAACCAGTATCTGGGTGCTGTGATACTCATTATTTCACCCTCCCCCCCCCCCCCCCCCCCCCCCCCCCGATCAAGCATGGAATTGTTCAGGAGAACTAATGTATCCTTGGGCTCCTGAAGGATAGGCTTTCCGGGCTGGACCAGTCTCAAGGCAAGTGTCTTCTTTGGGTTAACTATCTTGACAGAACCATTATTTAGTTTAACAAAAAAAAAAAGTGTTGAACGACTTTCTACCATATACTTTTAATCTTAACCTTAAAATGTACTGTATAATTCTATCTATTTTTGAAGTTAAAACTTACCAAAGCAAGAAATGGAGAAGTTTTTTATATAGTGTACACCCAAGAGGCAGAAATCATAAACTTTGGATAGTGTTGCATTTTTTTTTTTTTTTTTTTTTTTGGTGTGGAACCGGCTAGTGGGGCCCTAAGATCTTCCAGACTTGTTAGGGAGGTCATTCTTGGATAGGGAGGGATCCTGTTTTGATACATTATAAGCGTGAGAGGAAATAAAATACAAATTTAAAAATGATTTTTTAACCTCCTATAAAATGAGCTCAACCCATAATATATGTAATACAAGACAGGTGAGCTTATATGGGAAGTGACTGGTATTTTTAAATGGTTAATGAATATTATCCTACTTATCACAAATGGTTTGCAGACATTTAGTACCACTATCAGTTTGTTGATATATGCTAACTTTGCCTCCATTTCTAAAATCCTATTTCCCTTTGGTATAGTGGAATCATCCCTTTAGTCTTGTCCAAAGATTGCCTGCTTTATGGCCCAATGCTGCAAACACTTAAGCATGTGAGTAACTTTACCCACTTGAGTATTGAATTCAGTAGCAGTATTTGCAGAATAAGGCCATTAAAGAACATGAAGAAAAATGAAATGATTGGGTAGGGAGTAGTTGCAGGGTAGTCTGTTTTATATTTAGTACTCTTAGGACTGGTTTACTTGGAAAGGACAATAGCAATGTTAAACGAACAAACAAAAAACAAGCAGTAACAGAGCTGTATTCAAATTTTAAGACCAAGCATACCACACTGAAAGCTCAAAAGTACCTGGCTTATCAACTTCATAATTGTAATCAGTGTGGTTATAATGGATTCTTATTCTGATAAACCAGTCCATGTACCACCTGACTTCAGCCCACATATTACCAGTAGTGGATGTACTACAGTTTGAGAACATCTGAACTAATACAGTATATTCAAGGATAACCACCAGAAAATCTGAATGTTGTTGGTAAACTTTAGATACTTGAGTTTCAGAATCCATCCAGTATCTTTGATTTTGCAGTAGCCAGCACAAGAGAAATCAAAATATGGCTATCAGTCAGGTTATGTCTTTGCGTAGAATACTGCTGCTGTAGCGCTTCAGTGTAGATACTCACTACAGCAACAGGAGGGGTTCTTCCATCACTAGTTAATCCACCTGCCTGAGTGGTGATAGCTTGGTTGACAAGAATTCATCCATAGACCTAGCGCTGTCTATACCAGGGGTTAGTTTGGATTAACTGTCTCTCAGGAGTGTGGATTTTTCACACCTCTGAGACACATAGCTGGGTTGACCTGACTTCTTTGGAGTAGACCTGGTCTCAGTCCATTATTCTTTAGTTTGTTACATTTAACCACTCAGAAAAGCATAGAGGCTGATCTCTTGACTTGCTCTAGTATTTCTTAGTAGTCTTGGCAATCAAGGTTGTTGAAAAGTTAGTTATGTGACTTTCGCTGATCTCAAAACCACCAAGTTATAAAATTTACTGTTAAAATCCATGGTTTAAGTGGCTCTTTAAACTTATGAAATTACCATGGTCAGCAGCAGATGGCGGTTCTGTTCCTTACGCTGTATTGTGCTTAATGGAACAGTGGCTTTTGTGGAAGAGTATTTGAATATATCACATCATAAATATTAGTTACAAGTGGTTGAAGGTTTTGTTCAAAGATCTGTACTTATCTTTTTTTTTTTTTTTTTAAGAAGGTGGTTGTTTGTGCAGCAAAAAAAATTATATTTCCTTCATGGTGTCTAACAGTCTGAATTGTAAATAAATGTTGTGCATTAAGTATATCAATTTGACAAAAAAAGTAGCTATTCTATAAACTTGAGGGGATATTTATTACCTGTTTATGCACAGCAGATATCCTGATATATTTAAAATGGCTTTTTCTCTGCCCATCCGGACCAATACAAATTTTGAGTGGGTGACCACGTTCTGTATTGCTGGTACAAACAGTCTTGTTATGGATGTTTTTGTATTCAGCCTATTTCAATACACAAGCTTGCATTACAAGTTGTTACAAACTGTTGTGCTGTATTCTATCCTTACACTACCTCTTGCATTAGAACCAGACATTTGTTCTTGTCATTGGAATTTATTTTTTTAGATATCGGAGTTCTAGATCATTAGGGTAATTCCCAACAGATCTTTTGAGTTTTTAAGCAAAAGTAATTTGCATGTGGTAGGGAAGTACCAATCATCCTGCATACCAGAACAGATTTATTCCTTAAAGCAAGAGCTCTCAGCCTGTGGGCCATAAGTCATGATACTAAATGAGAAAGGAGTCTATTCCCATATTGCTGAAAGAGGGGTGAGCCCCAGATACATCTCATCACTGGATGGTCTGTTGTGGGAAAGAGGGTTGAGAAAAACGTGGAAAAAGTTGAGAATCCCTACCTTAAAGATATTGCAAGTTAATCATTTAAGGCTAGAATCTACCAGTTGGGGTAAGTAGTATTTTACTCTGCAAGTGGTCCAACTGATACCTTACTCCTTCAATAGCCTCAATGATATTACGCAATGTGAACAAGGACGGACAGAACATTGCCCTCAGTGAGGAGAAATTGACATCTTAAAAATAAAATAGTGATTTGTTTTACAGGCTTCACTGCTCAGCGATCATCCATAGCATAATCCACTCTGATTGTAAATTATTGTATTTAAATTTTTTTTGCTAAGAATGGGCAGTTTGAGGAAGGTTGGAGGGCGAGAGCAAACATTGCAATATTTAAAAAAAAATAAAAAAAAAAGTGATCCAGTGACACTTTTTTTTTGTTCTAGGGAGTATACTGTACTTCATTGCAGAAGAGAAAGAAAAACCGTATTTTTCTGTGACTGCTGGTTAGTGTTTTTAGTTAGTGGTTATGCAGTACCTTCTAGGATTTAACCCTTACATCACTGTCATTTTGCCTGCCAAATGGAATTTGATAATATGATGTCTATAACCTTTGGGTTAAGAAAAATGACCCGTATGCTTTCAGTAGCTTGGCATTTAATATTTTACAGCAAAGTTTTTAGTTTAACATATGTGAACTTGTACTAGATAGGGTTAATAGGCTAGAACAAAAGGTCAAAGCATAAGGCATTAGGCTTAATTAAGGGAGAGCAGGAGTGGTAGGAGTATGTGACAGTTAAATGGGTTTCCCACAGACTAATGTCGGTTACAGTGCAACCATGCCTCAATTTAAGTGGGTTATTTTGTGCAAAGGGCAACAGTGATTAGCAGTTTGACATGCCAGACATTTCTAGCCAATCCCATCTGTTTTAGAGGTTAAAAAAGCACACCTTTATGAGCTGATGGATTGAATTGTGTGCCTGTCTGGTAAAGATTAGAAGTCCAAGGCCAGTGCAGTAAATGTCAGTTACTGAATATTGTACTTTCTTTGTGGTTCTTTGTTTTAACTGTAAACTGTTTTGTAATAGGGATAACTGCTGCTATAGTGTTATAAACATTGACTATAGAATAAGAAAAACACTGCAGAGATTCTGAAGCAGGTGTCTTGAATTGAAACAGGTTGGGGTGTGGGCACATTTGTTTTTAAGTTTTATTTTAAACCTTGAGCGGTAACTCTTGTTCATTGTGTAAATGCTTTACTCAGCAGGGAAATATCTTTTATGAGAAAGTTACTTTTTGACATGTGATACATGATTTTTCTTCACAACCGTCAATTTTTTTAAATGTATTTGTCCAGTGGTTAATTGTCTCAGTAATAATCTTCAGACACAAATTAAGCTGGATGTAAGGAGGTTCTCTACATTTAAGTGTCTTCGACTTAACTGCATAAATACTCCCCTTATCCTCTCCACTCTGTTATTTGACCGGAATATAGATCGATAGCATGTGTGTGGGTTTTTTTTGTTTTTGTTTTTTTTGCTATCACATTGCCTGCTCCTGTGGATCGCATTCCCAACGATGTGGTAAGTCTGCTTATGAGCCTAAAATCAAATGAGTGGTACAGTAAGTCTGACTGTTTCTTGTCATCTTTATGACTCTTTGAAGTCAGGAAAGTAACATCACTATTAAATTTATTGAGGCAATAAATGTTTTTGATGATCAGAGTTCATACATAGTGAAAAGTGGTTATCCTTCTTTAAAGTCAAGCAGAGATGAGGTTATGCTGTAAGATATGACATCAGCCAAAATGACATGAGGTAGCTTCAAAACCCATGTAAAGCAAGCTTTACACAAATAAGCACCCCACATTAAATCATTGGCTATGAATGAGCTTCACAGTAACTTGCTGGTAGCTTTTATCATTTCTTAAAAGGAAATGATACAATGAAATGTCTTTCTCTGTTTGATTAAGACTACCCTTGCTTAAAATAAAGGAATACGCTTGGAACTGTTTTCAGAGTATCTTTGGGGCATTTATAACTGATGTGTAAAATGAGTGTTGCTTTATCACATACAAGGTGTCCTCATCTTAACTGAATTTGTGGTGTGTCTCCCCCCCCCCCCCCCCCCAAAAAAAATTTAATAAAGAAATTTTTTTTTTTTTTTTTTTTTATAAAATGAAGAATTTTTTTTTTTTTTTTTTTTTTTTTTTTTTTTTTTTAGGAGGGGTAAGACAGCATCATTATCTTGCAGTTAATTCAGTAACGTGGAACTGAAATGGATATATACAGCATCTTGTTCTCCATGGAATATTTATTGAAATTATTTGTATCTAATACATATTTACATGGAAAAAGCATCTTGCCCTTCTCTGTGGGGAGAGAAGGTGAACAAGCATAAATTTTATAATACTCATTGCTTCACTTGCACTAAATCATTCTTAAATTGCAGAAGGTTGGCTTGAGAGTTGTGTAAAAGTGCTTGGCTAGTAAACTAAGGCTGCATGGAGATATCTAATTTACTACTAAAAAACCATTGTCAGCTTCAGGGAGTTGATGTGCGGTTGCTTACTCTCAAATGTAATACTTGAGATTTTTATATTCTCACATTTGTAATATTTAAAATGCTTATATAAAAGACAATTCAGATAATTTCATTGCTGTTGATCACGCCTAACACATTATTCAGTGCAAATATGATTGGGAACGGGATGGACTTGGTATCAGTCTTCTGCTGGTCCACAGAATAACATACTCTATGTTCATACTACTTAGTGATCACTGTTACAATCTTTACAATGCTGCTTGTGTGTAATTAACATAATTTTGGTATTTCCTGTAGTAAGTATAGCACAAATACTGTAGTAAATTGAATTAGGCAAAATAGTAAAGATGTGCTGTGCTGGATATTTTCTCTCCTTCTACCTCAGGAGTGAAATGGTCAATGGTAAAACTCCCTCTGATAGGATTTCACTCCTAAACCTAACATCATTTATGATCCATGAGCTACAATGGCATGAAGTTAATAGAGTGGCTTTTCCTACTGCCTACATTTACTAAATAAATCAGTGCAAAACATTCCCATTTCACATAAATGAAAATAGCGATGTGTTGTTGGTAACAATCATAGCACATTTGGCAACCAACATCATCTTGCTCTTAACATTCTCTGTGCTCTCAATTAGAACATTATAAAATATTCATCTTGCTTGCATTGGTCATTAAGCATTAAAAGCAATTTTAATTGTCCAGTGTCTCCAATTTTTGGATTGGCTTCAAAAAGGAAAATACGCTGTTATACAGTTCAGCTTTTTCAAACATTGTTTCTTACGTGTAATTGATGAAAATGCAGGCACTTGTTGATATCATGGGCCCTTCATAATTGGTGAGAAGAGACTGCCACAGCCTGTTTGAGTAAACTGCCCCATGTGTGTATCTCTTCATTTTACTTTTTCCATACTCTGTGACCTTGCAGTCATTGACTTCAGTCTGGAACAATTTCAAAGTCATGTAAATGAATGTAATTAAGGTATTGCTTATCATCTTGCAGAGTTCAGAGGGAAGCTTATTGGCTAGAAAGGTTTGTTTACTTAAAATGGAAGGTCAAGCTAAAGTTAAACCTTTTTTTTGCATAAAATGGTTTTGTAATGTTTTTATTTAGCTGCTAAAGAACGTAATGTTTGGAAAAGCAAATAATTTTATTTGACCTCAGGGTGTTTGCTGAAGCTTGCTTTATTGAAGAAATTTGTTTCCATTCCACAGTGTTTGTGGTATGTTATCTTCATCTCCCATCCTCCAAAGAACTCTCCATTAAAGCTAATGTCTTATGTCTCCGCCTATCAGTAATGAAGGAAGTACAAAAAAGGACAGTCATAATTAGTGTAAATAGTCTAGTTAACCCACTCTCTTCCTCTTCCTTTCGTTCTTTGTCTCCTCCCGGTGCTTGGAATTCAGGTTTTGGTAATCAGCTAACCTCTTCTTCTTTTTTTTTTTGGTCTTTTTCTCTGTCTAAGCAGAAAAGACAAGAAAGAAAAATATAAAAACAGTAAGTTACATAATGTAGTGACTATTAATTCCCTCTTTGTCAACCCTCTGTTTCTTGGTCAGAGTAAAGAAAATGGCAGCTGCTTAGGCTTATGTCCCTTTCTTTTCTATCCCATTCAGTTTAAATACACTCAGTTGTTTCACTTAGGCTTGGTCCACACTGGGGCGGGGGATCGATCTAGGAAATGCAACTTCAGCTACGAGAATAGCGTAGCTGAAGTCGACATTTCCTAGATCGAACTAAGTTTACTTACTGCGGGTCCATGCGGCGCAGGCAAGCTCCCCCGTCGACAGCGCTTCCTCCTCTCGGCGAGCAGGAGTTCCGCAGTCGACGGGGGAGCGCTTCTGGGATCGATTTATCGCATCCAGATGAGACACGATAAATCAATCCCAGAAGATCGATCTCTACCCGCCAAATCAGGCGGGTAGTGTGGACCTAGCCTTAGTCTTTTGGAATTGGTGGGTTGCCTTTCTGCTGTAGGCAAGTATGCATGCCACTCCTGCTGGTCTGCTTCCGAGTCATTTCAGAATCTGTAGTGCAGAGCATTTATCCAGCGACATTCAGTTATCTACCAGCTAACTACAGGATTTTTGGGAGAAGAGGAGTGTCCATAAACCAAACCATTTTGAGTAGGACCCTTACTTCCAACCACCGTTCATAATCATTTCCCTGGAACATTTCTTTTGTGGAGTCATCCAAACAGTGGTGGAACACTGGCTTTATCTCCTCTCAGCGAGTACCTCTACAACACAATTCCTTTTTGACATGGCAGAGTGAGCATCTGCCTTTCCTATAGGGTAATCGGTCACACAGTCTCCTGTAGGAAGAACCCCTTCTCTACTTACAGAATGTTGCTGGGTTTATTATGTGTGTGCATGAGGCTGACTCACAAAGATCAGGGCATGCTAATGCTACTAGCTTAGGGCAATGTCCTTTAGCTAAAGTATTGGCGAGCTGTTTATTTTCTAGTCCCATCTTCCCAGGTGTGTGACTTGTTTGTTAATTTTCTGTCTTCAGTACAGATGATTTCTATTTTTATGTTGCTTCTTTCATCCAAGAATAAGTGATATCTCTATTTGAAGGAATAGGGGAGTTAAGGTGCAAAGAGAGACCACAATGATTTAGAGAGAGAATAGAAAACAAAATCTGGGAGTGAAATCCTGTCCAACTAGCAAAACCTCCTTTTGACTTCATGGATTTCAAAGGAGCCAAGATTTCACCCTAGGTCTCCTAAATCCTAGATCTCTCGTCTAAATGGAAGGTCTTTCTAGATGATGGGAGAGGGATGCCTCAGGAACAGCTGGCTGGAAAATGTCCGGTCCTCCATTTCTTCAGACTTGATTCATGAGAAATGTAGCAAAAGTCCTCCCACCACCTCCAGCGTTTCTTTTCCCACTAACATACTACCAAGGGAATAGGGGTTGTGTCCTCACCCAAACTGCTCATCAGTGCCACCCTAAGGATGAGTAGAGACTGCTTGAAGTCCTCTTGGCACTGGGGAAACTGTGATTACTTTCCAGGAACCACTGGAGAAATGGGATGCTGGCTCCCCCCTTAGCCCTTCATTCAGTCTGGACTCTGGGCCTAACTCTCCACTGCCTTGCCCCCCGTGTAGTCATTTACACCCACACAGAGTGAGTTCAAAAACATTACCAAATCAGGATGGTAGCATTTTACAGTCCCTTTGTACTCAGTAGGCACAGGTTAAAATGATAACGCAAGGTACAAGGCATTGGAAAATCAGGCCCGTTGTCTCTAGAACTCAACCTATCCTTGGAGTGCAATATCAAAAATGAAAGCTTGACATGACCTTTTTGGTGGAGCTCTTGAACACAGCCGCCCTTATTTTCTTGCTCTCAAACTTTCTATGAAGTAATTTCACAGGGTGTTAGGCTTATTTCAGAGAGCCCTGTTTCCCTGCCACCTTTCTAGGGACAGTTAGTGCCAAGAGATGTGATATGACCATTTCCCTCTTCTTCAAAACAACCTTATGACGGCTTTGTCCTTGCATCTCCTTCTGTTCCATCCTCGAAATGTGGGACGTGGCTTAACCATTTCACAGAAGGGCATACTCTTGCTTCCTCAAACTTCAATGGATTAGTTTGTTTTGGCAGTAAGCTCCTGCTCTGTGGCTCAAGTTAACCATATATGATGACCCAAAAAGCTTATTCTCAGGCTATAATAATGATAGGGGGCTGAACTAGGTGTTTTACTCTGGTATTTGGCCCAAAAAGCAGGCATGTCTGACTGATTCTGACTTCTGAATCATAAAACAATTGAACAACTTAAAAGTAGGCTAGACTCCTATCTATTGCATTTATGCTTATGCTTTGTAAGTTTCAAAGTGCTTATCTGTATTTTCCCCATATGCCTGGGGCAAGGTCAATACCTATGATTAAGGTTAAGATTCTAGGTCGTGGGCGATAACAAAAATTCACAGGAGCCCGCAACCTGTCCCTGACCTCTACTAAAAATACCTTAGGGAGTGGTGGGAGGGAAACGATGACAAACCAAGTGCGACCAGGGCTTGCTGCTGCTGCTCCTGTGAGCCACAGGGCTGGCTGCCGGTCTGTTGCTCTAGGCTGGCCATTGCTCTGGCAGCCTCGGGACTGGCCCAGAATAAGTCATGGAGGTCCTAGAAAGTCACGGAATCTGTGACAGAATCATGTCCTTACCTATGATTCATAATTCTGATAGCGTCTCAGATCGTTTTCAGATCTGCAGGGTCTTCCCAAATCTCTAGCTTCAGGGCTCTATCTTTCACCAGAACCCTTCTCTATTGAATCATCTTCATGTGATGAGGGACTGCTTAGTGAGATGGAGTCACTCTTAATAGGCACGTGGGTGTTTCAGATAGTGGACAATTTTCTGACTGAGCTTAGGGCCATATTTTCAATGTGGTACGAAAGAGAGAATTTCTAATCCTCTTCGTGCTCCCTGTGGTAGGTTTAGGATTTATAATTGAGACAATGTTTTGGGTTAGCAGACTGAAGCATCACATGGGAAGAGTGTCCTACTGCATCCAACATATTCAGGGCCTTGACTATGTAAACGCTGACAGTGTTTTGCCTTTATAGGAGCAAACTTCAGCATTAAAATAGCTGTGTGATTCCAAGCTTCTTCAATCGCCATGTACATGCTGTTGGGAAAACTGTTGCTTTGGCGCTTAACTTTCCTGGAAAAATCAGCATGCACGCATCACAATTAGATACCAAGAGCACTGAAACTCTTTGCATTTCAGCTTCGTGACTCTTTTGGATGTCAAAGGAAATTGTTGCTGTGCTTGTAAAAAGTGATTCAGATCCTTAAATCTCTCTTATTTGTTGGATTAAGGATTGTGTGAATTTAGCATACAAGCACCTTTGCCTGCCTGCTTCTTAGAGGTCATTTGTTGGCAAGGTGAAGTTGAGTCATAATAGACTATTGACACTTGTAGAGCTGCTATTTGAGCTAATCCTTGTTAGTTTATCAATTATACTAATTGGACCTGCTGTTGTCTGAGGTGTTTGTTTTTTGGCAAAAAAATGCTTCAAGACACTACATGAAAGTAAGCCCATTTCTGTTACAGGGCCTGATCCAATTCCTATCAAAGTTTTTGGGAAACTTAAGTTAACTTTAGTCGGCACTAGATCATATCCTCAAAGAAGGGCTCCTCACAGCCACTAGTTCAAAAGAAACTTCCTTTCTAGAAAAGCGGGGAGGGGAATATGGCAAGGAAATATGATTTACCTGTAGTTGTTTTGTCCTATTTTCCTCCTACCCCCGTTCTCCTGTGTATCTCCAAACATTAACCTCTTTTCAAATGTTAACTTGAATTTCTTTCAGTACTGAATGAGAAGGAAGTAGGTGGGGCTAATTCTAGGGTTACCATATTTAAAAATTAAAAAAAGAGGACACTCCACGGGGCCCTGGCCCTGCCCCAACTCTGCCCCTTCCCGGCCCAACTCTGCCCCTTCCCCAAAGTCCCCGCCCCAACTCCGCCTCCTCCCCATGAGCGCCCCGCATTCCCCCTCCTCCCAGTCACACGAAACAGCTGCCCAAGCGCTACCGGCTTCACGGTTTGCCGGGCAGCCTCCAGACCCTGCGCCCCCGGCCAGGCTCTTCCCCAGCGCAGCCGG
>NW_020664389.1:5461058-5461794 GCF_002925995.2 Terrapene triunguis
GCTGAGGTGTCTGGGGGGAGCAGCAGCAGCCGCCGCCGCGGGGGAATCCGCCTACAGCTCGCAGCCTGCAGCTCGCAGCCTGCCGGAGCCGCTCTAAGGTAAGCAGGGGACTAGTATTTTCCCGGACACGTTTGGCTTTTTGGCAATTCCCCCCGGACGGGGATTTGAGGACCAAAAAGCTGGAAATGTCTGGGAAAATCCGGACGTATGGTAACCCTACTAATTCAGATCCTCATAGACTGTTCTTGCTTCCTGGGAAGTGGAAAAACATCGTAATAGCAGTGCTGCTTCCTTTAGAGGAGGAAGAACAGGACTCTCTGATCATTACAGTTACCACTAAGGAAATCTGCCTTAAGGTTGATACAGGTGAAACACTTCGCAGAAATCAATGATCAAGCAAATAGAAGCATTTCTTTCTCTGCCTTTTGCTATTAAAGCAATGTTTCCAAACATGGGGAAGGAGGTGGATCTGCAGGACAGAGAAGAGGAACGTGGGGAAAAAACTGTGACCCTGGATTCACCTTTGTCCTGCTTAAAAAGATGCTTGAAAGCCATCAATGTCCATTTCCTTGGTCTTTCTGTGACCTGTTGTGAGAGTAGTTAGCACATGTGAGCTGCAAGCTCCAGCTCTGCTTCTCCTACATAACTGAATTCAGCCATGAGATCTCATCCTGCTGTGAGTAGTGTGTCTAAGGCCTGGTCTACACTAACACCCCAATTCGATCTAAGGTACGCA
>NW_020664389.1:5461804-5485092 GCF_002925995.2 Terrapene triunguis
CGATTGCCAGCCGTCGAACTACCGCGGTAGTGTAGACAAGCCCTAAGTGTTTGAGGCTGAGGCGAAACTAACAAGGGGGGAAAAAGCACCCCTCCCTTCCCCCACCCCAATTTTTTTTTTATTATTAAAGAAACGAGGCAAGAAGGGGTGGTGTTTGGGTAGGGCAGGGATGGGCAACCTTTGGCACGCTAGGGTAAGCCCCCCGGCAGGCCGGGCCGGTTTGTTTACGTGCCACGTCCGCAAGTTCGGCCGATCGCGGCTCCCACTGTCCATGGTTTGCTGCTCCAGGCCAATGCTGGCTGCAGGAAGGGCAGCAGCACGTGCCTCGCCCGCGCCGCTTCCCACAGTCCCCATTGGCCTGGGACGGCGAACCGCGGCCAGTGGGAGCCGCAATCAGCCGAACCTGCGGACATGGCAGGTAAACTGGCCCGGCCCGCCAGGGGGCTTACCCTGGCAAGCCGCGGGCCAAAGGTTGCTGATCCCTGGGGTAGGGAGAGGCGAGCAAAAAGGAACAGGACAAAAAAAACCCCTGAAAAAATTAGACACTGCAAAAACTGCTGCAGAATAGCACTGAAGACAAGTTCTTTCCTCTGAAAACTCGACTCCCTTATAAATGAATGTAGGGACTCCCTCAAAAAAATCAACAACAACAACCAAAAAAACCCTGGGATTTGCATTACAGTTTGAGGTAGACTTTTGTCAAAATCTGACAATCAGTTTTGTAGTTAGTACAACTGTTTGTTTATATAATTGGGGAAGAAGATGAAGCCTTAACTACATTTTTAAAATGTAGAGTTCTCCTTGTGGAATGTCAAATTAGACTTGATATTGAAAGTTAACTTGTACTTGATCTGAGGATACCAGAGCTGGACTTGTTTCATCCTCTCAAAGATGATACATGCTGTGGAGGAGTTAGTGAACTCTATTAAGTTGTGTTGAACTGTAGTAAGAGATGTCTTTGTTAGTATTTCAGAAAAGAAACATAAAATGCAGAAGTGCCACTGTCTGGTAGTTGCTATGTTCCAGTATGAATTTATAGAGTGGGGAGAAGCTAAGAGAAAGGAATGTGATAGTATATTTTACTGGTGATGGGACTGGTAACTTGAAATACACTGATTACCCCTCCCTCAGCTTTAATGGATGAGGATTAATTTTTCAGTTCTTGGACAGCTATCATGCTATATACCAGGGATGAAGATTCAAGCACATAGCAATTTTTTTCTCTAATCCTAATTTAGATTCTATATTTAAAACCTCTATCAAATGACCACATGCACGCTCATTAGGGAGAATTGGGGCATATTGCCACCTCATCCCATATTTGAAACAGTAGAGATGGTAAAGCTGACTTTGTGGAAACTTCAGGAAAACTTAACATGATGTTTGTCATTGTTCTTCATAGAGTGTAAGGTATGATTATTTTTATGGTTTTCATATAGCTTTCTAACGAGCAAGAGTATATACCTGTTCTGGGTTACAGAGGTCATTTAGCATAGATCAAATATGTAGTGCTTGCCACTTTTGAAACAATTCTGCAAGAAGAAGGAGGTTGTGTTTGAAGGCATTTCATGATTTGATAGATAAAGTTAATTTAATATTCTTCAGAGATTCTTGAGAAACAAATACTTTACTTTCCAGGACAGTATTTTTTCAGAATGTACAGCTTGGTGTATCAGTTAAAGTAAAGCTAGTTCCTCTCTCCCCACCTTTTTATCTAAAAATCTTGTCAGTTACTAATATATAGTTTCTATGAAACTATAATTTATGTAGCTAAGGGCCTCATTCTTGGTGGGTGTAAATTAGCATAGCTTCATTGACTTCAGCTGACCTATAAAGTCACTGTCTATCCCCTTAGTAATGCAAGAGTATTCCTACATCATATTCTGGAGCTTTTTTTTATTTCCAAATGAGGCACCTAAATGGGGAAGAACATTGTATTGTCATGTATATCATTTTCGGGGTTTTTTTGTATGTGTATGTATGTCAACAGGTTTTTGAAAATCACTTGTATTTGCCAGATGTGCTGTTTACTCTTCAGAATTTGCTCATGTGTTTGGTGTGCATTAAGGAAAGGGTGGAGGGAAAAAGACTCAATCAGCATTTTCTCTTTAGAAATTAAGTGAAAAATCAAGAACAATTTTAAATGCAGTTGTGTAATGGCTTTGTGGTGTTAGCATAGCAACCAGCAGGCAGCATGCCAGAAGGCAGCACATGTTTTCATGCTATTAGAACAGGGTTTCTCAATCTTCATTGCACTGTGACCCCCTTCTGACAACAAAAATTACTACATGACCCCAGGAGGGAGGACTGAAGCCTGAGCCTGCCCGAGCCCTGCCGCCCCGGGGGCGGGGGGCTGATTCCAAAGCCTGGTGGGGCCAAAACTGAAGCCCAAGGGCTTCTGCCCCTGGCGCGGAGCCTGTAACTGAGCCCCACCACCCAGGGCTGAAGCCCTCGGTCTTGGGTTTTGGCCCTGGGCGGTGGGGCTCAGGCTTTGGCCCCGGGCTGCAGCAAGTCTAATGCCAGCCCTGGTGACCCCATTAAAATGGGGTTGGGACCTACTTTTGGGGTCCCAACCCACAGTTTGAGAACTGCTGTATTAGACTGATAATAAGGACTTTGATCATTCATGTGAGCTCTGAGGGCCATTCCCTCAGTCTAAGTCAGTATACTACACTATTTTCTAGAGCCGGATCTTCAAGTGATGTAAATCTGCATAACACCATTGAAGTCAGTGGACCTTCATGATTTACACCAGCTGAGCATCTACCCCCTGTATTTAATTTGAAGTATTCTTTGGGTATTTTTTAATTTACTGAAACACATTGGTCTTGGTAGTGCTGACTTATAAAAAGGAATAACATAAACAACTGGTCTATTGAAGTGTACTTATTACTGCTGTCACAGGAGCGTAGATGTGGGAGAAAAGTAGTATTTTGGTTTTAGTATGTTCCTGAGAGAGCAAGTGTTTTATTAAGGCAAGAGATTATTTGTTTCAGTGAACTGTTTCAGTGTATTATAAAATATAAATAACTTGGACAGGTGTTCCTGCCTAGTAGTGGAGTAATGAGGTTAGAAGTAATGCCTTGGGGTAAAATATGGCTCTCTCAAGTTGGGTGTACTCGGAGACAGAAGAGCGGTTCACTGTGTCCCTTCTGTCCCCTTTCCCACAAGCAGGAGTGAATCATAACACTGCTTTCTGTGCTGAGAGTGCCAGTGGAGCTGCTGCACTGGAACGCACACTACACATCCAGGATGTGAAAAGCTGGCATCTTCTGTTGCTGGGGAATCTCGGCCTGAAGTCAAAGGGACTAGACCTGCTCATGTTCTTACACGCTTTGTTGAATTGGGACAATCATGCTTCCTTGTATGCTGCAGATACTCCAGCCTACATTCCAGTCTCAGTGCGCCACTGGCTCTGAGACATAACTTGCTCCTCTGTCACTTTTTGTGATTTTTAAGGTATAGATAAGTGTATATATGTTGTTGTGGTTTAGTAGTACCTTACGAGGCAAGTAGTCCCACTGAATTCAGTGGGACAATTTACAGATTATTCACTGTGAATAAGAGCGTCTGAATCTATCCCTTTGTATACCTCTTAAGACACGTTAGCAAAATTGAACATTCTAGCTAGTTGTCTGCCTCTGTCACTATGGAGTGGATCAAACGGAGCTTGTTTGTGCCATCACTGAGTAGTCTGTTTTAATAAGATGTACAATATTAACACAAATCTGCTTCTATAAATGCAGTGTAAAATGGATGTATGCAGCAACGATTTCTTTTCTGATTCATATGTACTCACTGCAGGCTTTTAAGTACAGCACCTTTTTGTGATAAATTGAGGTGTTTAGTTAAAGATTATATATAGACAGGCTTTAATGTTTAAAACTGCCACCTTTTTGAGCTAGTCAATTTTAAACGTTCTTCAACCCTGGTCAAAGCATCATAGGTTGAAGTGTATTCACTAGGGAGAAAATTGGCACCAACTTTAGGTCCTTAATATCCTAAAGCCTGTGGTATGTTTGTTCTGTTGCAAGGCTATTGTCAAGGCTGGTTAACCTAACCTGCCTATACCCGTAAGCTAGTAGGTCTAAGGCATGTTCACAATTTCTCCTGTTTTTAAAATTTGCTTTAACAATACCTTTTTTGGACAAGGTAGCTATATATAATGGTGCCTTCTGTGATAGGAATCCTGTGTAGTGACATGTATACGGTAGGAAGTTAGGGGTCTCAGCCAGCATGTACTGTTTGGGTCTTGAGTACATGGTTGACTCCTTCCTTGACTTGGCATCTATTTTAATGTAAAATAGTTGGATATGAACACTGAAAAATTTGAGACTGACTGACTCCATTTCTTCCCTACTTTCATGAATGGTGCCAACAGACACAATAGGGAAATCTGCAGCATGGGATTGCAGAGAAAAAGGGTTCTTGGAGCTAGTTCTCGAAGACAATCTAAGGGCGAGACTTCAGAACATATTGGAGCACGTGTGTGTGTGTGTGGGGCGGGGGAAGAACCCTGGAAAGACTCATTTCATTTTGATCTCTGAAACAAAAAGGCAGGTATCCCTCTCAATTTGGGATGCAATATTGAATAAGTGAGGGCGGGGGACACGCTGTAGTAATGAGGGATACACAAATTTATATATCTGAGGAAAATGGAGCACTCTTTTTATACTTTAAATGTAACAATACACTTCATAATTTAAATTTATTATTTTGTATTATAGTAGTTTCAGGCCCGCCGACAGCAATTCCGGGCCCCAGGGCCGTCCCTAGCGGGGCTCGGGGCGGAAGTGACACATCCGTCACTTCTGGGACCGACCGCACTGGTCAATCGCGCCAGCCTGCGGGGCCCTGAGCGGTCACTACCCCGCATGTGTCTAGGAGCCCTGCAGCCCACCTGGGCGGTTTAAAAGGGCCCGGGGCTCCTGGTCGCCACAGTGGTGGCCAGGGGCCCCTGGGCCCTTTTAAATCATCCGGGTCCCTAGGCAGTTTCCCCCTTTGTCCCACCCTGATGGCGGTTCTGAGTAGTGTCTAGAGGTTCCTGCTGAGATTAGGACTCTAGTGTGTTATGTGCTGTACAAACTCATAGTACAAAAGAGTCCCTGCTCTAAAGAGCGTACAGTCCAAACTAACAAGAAAGGCAAAAGAGGAGGGGGCGTGTAGTAGCAGTATTCCTATTATACAGATGTGGCACTGAGGCACAGAGAGCTATTAAGTGATTTGCCCATGGTCATACAGGAAGTCAGTGGCAGCACTGTGAATTGAACCCAGATCTCCAGAGTCCCAGTCAAGTATCTTGACCACAAGAACAGATTTCCTCTTTATGCAGAGTCCATGATTTGACAGTTTCACATGTTAACAACATGCTGGGTCAGAAGTTACTTAGTAGAGTATAGGGGAATATAACCAGAGGCACTGGGTTGAAATTAGCAAAAAGGAATATTTAAGCAAAAATATCAGTGTCTTCCTAACAGTGCACTCCATGATACTCTAGATTAGATGCCTAGGAAAAGTGGCTGAAGCCTTTCCCAAAGGACAGTTAAGACTAGATGAGACTATGTATTAGACAGTACACTCCAAGAATTTTCTTCATTGGATGCAAAATAGAATAAATGAAGGGTATTTTTCTCTTCTAATTTCCAAGAATATGAAGCGAAGGATAGAGGGAACCTAGGGTTTAGAGAAAATGTCCTTGCTTCCTTAATCTAGTTGCTTTCTAAATATAGGGTTGTGTGCTACTTTATTTTATACCTGTCTACACCTTACACTCCTTTACATGTAGGCAGAGCTGGAGTAAATAGGAGTCTAAAGTGGCATAAGTGGGAAGAGGTCTAATTTGTGCCTGTATACTCGTCATTTCTGACTTTGACGCAAAATGTCACGCAAATTGAATAATGTGAAATTAAAACTTTTTTTGCCTGTTTTGGCAGACTCTCTGCATTTGCAGAGGAAAGTTTTTGAGAGATATGACGAGTTATTTTCTGAATTAGGAATGACCTCCCAGTAGGCATGGTAGGAGTGAATCCTTGGCTATAATCAGCTGCCTCTTTTTTTTTTTTTTTTTTTTTGGCCCTTGAAGGGTGAGCCTGCAGACCAGATCACCCAGAGCAGCAGGAGGAGAAGGATGAAGAAAAGGCAGGTTCTTATAAATGTTACCTGACTCTTCTAAAGGAAAGAGTACTGTTTTCTTACAAGAGAGCTGGCTGCCTCAGTGTTCTAAACATCCGTTTTTTCTTTCCCTTGTCCCTCTCTTGCTGCTGGGTTTTATTTCAGCTGCTTGCAGGGGACTAATCCATTCCAAGGGGGGGAAGAGAGGGGAAATCCTCAAGAATTTAGGTGAAATGGGACCAGAGCCACCCAGAGAATATTTGCAGTTCAGGTTCTTGTAAAAACCCTAATCTAGCCTATGGTTGTTCTTATTGGAAGTTTAGTTCAGGAGCCAGGCATGTAGGACTTGGAAAGCAAGACAAAATTTTATTTCTAGAAATTAAGTCTGTATAGAAGTAGTTACTACAGTTAACACCTAGACCTAACTTTTATTTTTATTACTGTTGTATTAAAATGGAAATCTAAAATGTTACAGCATTTAACAAAGGATTATTTTGATTTAAACATAAATTCTTTAAAAAAGACACATACAGTAATATACTAAGTTCCAAAACACTGGAAAAATGCTCTGAAATTAATAGCTGATTGATTAGCTATTTTAGAAAAGTTACTATCACAGCCATTTCATAACCTTCCCCCATGTTATAGACTGCAAGACTTTTTTTTTTTTTTTAAAGCTCTCATTGTTAGTATTTCTTTCTAGTATATTAAATTGTTTTATAAACAAGCCTTGGCAAAAGCAAGCTTGTCTGCTGTTTTGTTTTTGTTTTTTGAGTAATATATTAAAATGCTCTGGACATAACTTAAAACTCTTTAGTCAATATTGTTTAATTTGCCTTGAAATACCAACTTCAAGCTCTTTGAGTGGTTTGAAAGGTTGTCTAACTGCACTGTAAGTACTAGAAATGCTTTCATATTTTCTGCTGAAATGCCACTTTGTAAATTGTTGCAGCAATACTCAGTGAATCAGAACAAAAATCCTTATTCCTCTTACAACAGTACAACATAAGAAACGCTATTTCCCGCCCCCCCCCCCCTCCTATCGTGGTACAAGAATACCTTGACACACAAACCGGTGCTAAACAATGGGACTGGCCATTACTACTCAAAGGTCTTATAATTTAGAAAGTTTGACCATTGTATGTGCACATAGACAAAAAGATATGAGCTAGAAAACATGCATGAAGGTACAAGGGGTGGGATGGAGTTTAGGGTTCAAGTAGCCATGTCACTTCTCCCACTTTGCCTCTTGTAAGAGAGTCAGGCACAATCCTGGTCCATTTGCTTGGGGACCAGGTGATTCTAGCAGACATAGCAGTGCTAGGCTGTGCAACGGTTAGGAAGATAGGACCCTATTCTTCCATATGAACTGTTGAAACCTGGCCGGCATGGGGCAGCACACTCTGCAACATGTAAATGGGTATAACAAAGGCCATTCAAGTCTGTGCTTCTGGATGCATTGTCACTTTTGGACATAGCCCCTCCTCAGCACTCTTCTTCCCCCATGTGCCGTGGTTTAAAGCCCTCTGCACTGAGAACTTTATAGTGTTTCAGCCCAGTGTATGATGCATCAGAACCTTGCACTAAAGACCGAGGTTCATTGCAGGTTACTGAATTGTGTAAGTATATGAACAAATACACACACCAAAAAAAAAAAAAAAAGGACCACAGAATGTATATCGTAAACTTTATTTTGCAGATAGTTTTAACTAAAAACTTTATAGTAAATTGTAAAGTAAATTTTTTATTTTTTAAAAAAAGGGAAATTATAGTTAAGAGGATCCATTATAGCATCTGCTATTGAAACTGCTCAGAGGTGGTATTCACCCCCACACTAGCTGTGAAAAGATTTAATATGGGCTTGAAGGGCCAATTAGCTTGCCACTTTGCACCTGAAGTGTGGGCCAAGAATAATTAAAGCCCAGCTGGAGGAGAACAGGGTTTGTTTCCATAAAGAGTGGGGTGAGCCTTGTTGTGGGGTGGAAAACCTGAGGAGGGGAAGTTGGGAGTTCCTGCTCTCTGAAAAACAGCCTAAAGGAAAGTTGAGGAGGGGCAAATACGGGACAGGCTTCTGCAGGGGTGAGACCTACCAGGAAACTGCCTCAACCCCTCAGTGGGGGAGGAATGGGCTAGCCCCTGCATTGTGGGGTGGATTGAGGCCTGGGACAGTCTGAAGGTGTGCCCCTGCTGCTTTAACGAGGTTGCTGCCAGCTGGACTAAAGGTTTGGTTTTTGTATATTTCTGTTGGACTTTGATAAAAGACTGGCTCTGGAAGGGGAGTACTCTGTGAAGTTGTCTGGCTGGAGGGCCAGGATGCCCTATGGTTGGAGTAGGCCAGAGGACGGTGGTGGGGAACTGAGGCACAGCTGCCCCAATGCCATATCTGGCCACAAGGGCTCATATTAGGACATCAGCCTGGCACAGGTGGAAAAAAGCCACCAGGGTTTTTTTATGCTAATTAGAAACGGGATTAGTGAGGTTGTGCTATAGTTTACACAGCTTTCTTGAGAAAGAGACACTCACCTCCTTACTTACCATAATATCCTGAGAGCATATGAGTGAAAGTGTGCATGTTGTTTAAATTGAGGAATATGATGGAGTGTATTGCAGGAATAGTATTTTTGTGACCAATTGTGGGTGACGTACTATTTCTCTTTAAATACTTTATCTTGCATTACTTGGATGTCTAAATGACAGTACGATTTTTTTTTTTTGGAAACTGATGTTTTAACTGCCTTCTGGTGGCTGTTAGCTTATTAAGAAAGCAACATTTGACACTTGCAGGTTTGGATTAAGTGTCAGTTTGTAAATTAGTCTCTCTCCTATTTTTAATAGCTCAGCTTTTTTTTATTATTTATATCTGATGCTAGACAGAAGGATCTCTGTCCTGCATAAACAAATATTAAAACATGACAGATGTCTTTGGAATGAACATTTGTATAGTGCTGCTGGTTTCACAGATGACCAAAATGGACATCATCAACAGGCGCCTTCGTATCTGTTGAATTACTGCTCTTAAATACAATCACTTTTCACTGAATATTGTTGCTGCTTAGTTTTTCCAATTTAAACATGATGTTTACAAAGATACTTTTATTGAAATATAATAAAATATTGTCCATTTCATGATTATAAGTTGGTTTTAAAATGGTTATGTTAAACATTAATATATTAACTAATTTTCAATAATGTTGTTTTGAGACAAGTATAGCAATCCATTTGTGTACTAAATATTAGTTCAGTGTCAGTTGCTCAGGCTAATATATAGAACCACTTCAAGAAAAAACTGTTTTATTGTAATACAAATGGACCCTCAACAATAGTGGTGTTGCAAGGAATTTCTGAAATTACATTTACACCATAATATAGCAATATGTAATATTGAAACTGATTTTCTGGCATTTGGACATGGAAAAAGCATTAGGCTGCAACAATATTTAAATGTAAGGAAAATATTGATTATGTTTTGGAAACCTGCCTTTTGTTATTGAGTAATCTTTTACTCTTTAATTATTAATCCAATCTCTCTCTCTCATTTAAAATGTTCTTTCATGCTGCGTAGTCTCAAGAGTTTGAAGCTTCCCAATATTTTTTCCGATAGCATTGGGTAATTGATTGATAAGCAAGTATTCTTGGAATTCTGGCTGTATTTTCTTCACAAGAACATATTCTGTGCCTTGCCATTATGCTGTGACTATTGGCAGGTGTTGCAGGGGAAAATGTGATTGTTTAAATAAACTGAATAAACTAGCTCTCAGGATTTTTCAAGGGGCTCTCTTGAGAGTGAGTTTTGAGGCTCTTTTTTACAATTCTCTGTCCTTAATTTGAGCCAGATTCTGTGAGTGATCCCTTTTGGAATCACTGGGAATCCTGGCAGAATAATCCAGTACAAACAGTGGTATCAAAATCTGTCCCTCTGTCACTCATCAGCCCAAGTCTAGGAATGGGGTTCATTAACTTGAATTCTCTTTCATTTTTTGCATTAGAAGAACACACAGTATTGTTTGTCTTCCATAACCTATTTTCAAATTATTTTTTTATCTACTCTTTCCTTTCTGCACAAAATTGATAAAGTTGTTCTGAGGCATCTCTGGTATCATCTGGATATTTTGGGTTTCCTTCAACCCCTTTCATGCTGGTATTTGCTCCAACAATGACAACAGCCTTGAAATACCCATTTGTTGGTTTCTCCCTCAAGATCTTTGCACTTCCTTGTGTGCTGCCATTCTCTGAAATAATCCATCAAGCTACTTCCTTCTCCTCTCAGATCCTCTTGCAGGACTTTTTGGTGCGGTGACACTAACAAACCAGCCTTGCAACAATTTTATTGATTGAAAAATGAAATTAACTTAGAGCCTCTCAGGGTTTCAAATGATCTCATTCTTCTCTGAAGAGAACGGTTTGGGGCAATTCCTTCTCTGTCGGATGGAGCTCCCTTGAGTGGGATTCTGAAACACTCTTTCAGTGATCTCTCTGGTGGAAGATTGAGGCAATTTGGCTTGTTCTTCTGTCAGTATGAAGGTGATCTGCAGCTCTAGGTCTCATTCGCTTCAGAGCCAGATACTGGGAAGGGTGAGTCCATGCACTGTGTAGACAAAATTGATTTGTGGGTGAGAGCAAACTGGTGAAACTGAAGATGCAGGTAATACTAGGAGGTTGGAGGAAAGGCTGTTTGGAGTATAGTAGGGTGGTTTCTGCGCCTGTAACTGAGGATGTTTAATTTCACCCTTTTGCCTAAAGATTTCTGCACTCTGGGGTTTCTCTTGGACACCTTTCTGCTTCTGTAATTCCAGGAGTGTCCATGTCTAAGAATGCCTCATTCCATTTTCATTAGGATCCAGACTTTACTACAGCCTTTTTTTGCCTTTGGGACTTCCCCATTGGACTACAGAAATGTGGTATTCTGAGAAGTCTTCAAGCTTAGCCTCAAGAAGTTTGACTAAGGGCTTGTCTACGCTTACACGTGCTGCAGCTGCAGTGCTTAGTGAAGATGCTACCTATGCCAATTGGAGAGCTTCTCCCATCGGTGTAGGTACGTTGTCAGGAGAAGCCCTTCTGTTGATGTTGCACTGTCTACACAGGGGGTTAGATCGGTACAACTTGTCTCAGGGTATGGATTTTCCACACCTGGGAGTGACATAGTTATGCCGACATAAGTTCGTAGCATAGATCAGGGTTCATGAAGAATGGAGCTGCCTGCCTCTTAAGTGGAGTTGTGTGATGTAAACATACGACTGCAGTTCTTCAGCTGCTGCACTGGCTTCCTGTCTGGTTGTGGGCGCTATTGGCCTTGGTCACCGCAGCCCTACATGGCTTTGACTCCAGATGAAAGACTGGTCTGCCTTTTTGATCCAACATGAAAATTAATGTCAATTGGGATGTTCAACCTGAATTGCTCTAGAATTTAATGTCAAGTAGCCTTCGACAGGAAGTTCTCAGAAGGACTTTTGAATCTGGAAAGAGCTCCACAACTTGGCCTGCCAGAGTCAGTTTGCTGACAGGGTGCAATGCCAGTCCCATCTCATTTCTTTGCCTATAGAGATGAGGAATTGTTCTAGGGCTTGTTTGTTTGCACTTTTTGCCTCTGCAAAGAGGCAGGTTTGCATGGGTTTTGTACCTGAGCGTTTGGGACAACACGTGATTGTACACTAAAGAAAAATACCACATTTGTTGTTAAAACGAAAGCAACTTTTCTTTGGATAGAGGGGTGAATTATATTACTATATGTATTGGACTCAGAGAGTTCAAGGTCAGAAGGGACCATCATGATCCTCTAGTCTGACCTCCTGCACGTTGCAGGCCACAGAACCTCACCCACCCACTCCTGTCGTGACCCCTTACCTTCTGGCTGAGTTACTGAAGTCCTCAAATCATGTTACAGAAAATCCACCGTTTACCCTAGTTTAAACCTGCAAGTGACCTGTGCTGCAGAGGAAGGCAAAAAAAACCCCAGGGTTTCTGTCAGTCTGACCCAGGGAAAATTCCTTCCCGACTTCAAATATGGCGATCAGTTAGACCCTGAGCATATGGGCAAGACCCAGCAGCCAGACACTGGGAAAAGAATTCTCCCACCTCATCTAGTGTTCCATCTCTGGCTCTTGGAGACATTTGCTGCTGGCAGTTACAGATTGGCTACATGCCATTGTAGGCACTTTCATTACACCAGCAGTTCTCAAACTGTGGGTTGCGACCCTGTTTTAATGGAGTCTCCAGGGCTGGCTTAGACTTGCTGAGGTCTGGGGCCAAAGCCCGAGGTAACAGGCCCCCTGTCTGGGGTTGAAGCCCTTGGGCTTCAGCTTTGAGCCCCCCGCCCAGGGAGTTGACATCAGGTGTTGGCTTTGGCCCGGGCTCAGGCTTCAGTCCCCCCTGACCATCCTCTCAGTCCTGAAGCCAGTCAGTTTTTTTGGCCTCCACTGCTCCCCTTGGAAAGCGGTTCCAGAACTTGACTCCTCTGATGGTTAGAAACCTTCATCTAATTTCAAGCCTAAACTTGTTGATGGCCAGTTTATATCCATTTGTTCTTATGTCCACATTGGCACGTAGCTTATATAACTTCTTTCCTTTCCTGGCATTTATCCCTCTGATGTATTTATGGAGAGCAAACATATCTCCCCTCAGCCTTCTTTAGGTTAGGCTAAACAAGCCAAGCTTTTTGTCTCCTCTCATAAGGTAGGTTCTCCATTCCTCTGATCATCCTCATAGCCCATCTCTGCACCTGTTCCAGTTTGAATTAATCTTTCTTAAACATGGGAGAGCAGAATTGCACACAGTATTTCAGATGAGGTCTCACCGTGCCTTGTATAATGGTACTAACACTTCCCTGCCTCTACCAGAAATACATTGCCCGATGCACCCCTAGGACTTAATTAAACTTTTCCATTGCCTCATCACATTAGTGGCTCATGGTCATCCTGTGATCAATCCATACATCCAAGTCTTTCTCCTTCTCTGTCACTTCTAATGGATATGTCCCCAGTTTATAGAAAAAAATTCTTGTTGTTAGTCTCTAAATGCATGACTTTTTGCACTATGAAATTTTATCCCATTTCTATTACTCCAGTTTACAAGTTTGTCCAGATCATCTTGTATGATATTCTGGTCCTCCTCCATCTTGGCAAAACCTCCCAACTTTGTGTCATCTGAAAATTTTATTAGCATGCTTCTACTTCTTGTGCCAAAGTCAATAATAAAAATGTTAAATAAGATTGGTCCCAAGACTGATACCTGAGGAACTCCTCTAGTAACCTCTCTCCAGCCTGACAGTTCACCTTTCAGTTTGACCCATTGTAGTTGCCCCTTTAACCAGTTCTTTATCCACCTTTCCGTTCTCCTGTTAATACCCATATTCTCCAATTTAATTGTTTCCCATATGGAACTGTATCAAATGCCTTACTGAAATCCAGGTAGATTAGATCTACCGCATTTCCTTTGTCTAAAAAATCAGTTTTCTTCTCAAAGAAAGAGATCAGATTGGTCTGACATGATCTGCCTTTTGTAAAATCATGTTGTATTTTATCCCAATTACAATTCACCTTTATGTTCTTAACTCTTTCAAAATTTGTTCCAAGACCTTGCATACAATTAAGGTCAAACTAACAGGCCTATAGCTTCCTGGGTCACTTACCTCCTCCCCCCCCCTTTTTTTTTTTTTAATAGGAGCTATATTAGCAATTCTTATAACACCCGAGTTTACAGATTCATTAGAAATCATTGCTATTGGGCTGCAACTTCATGTGCCAGTTCCTTTAATATTCTTCAATGGAGATTATCCGAGCTCCCCAATTTAATCCCATTAAGCTGGTTGAGTTTGACTTCCACCTTGGGTGTGGTAATTTCTACCTCCATATCCCATTAGCCACCCTGCCGCTAATTTTAAGCTCTTCATTGCCTCATATTTTTTTTTAATAAAGTTCAAGTATTTATTTAGGTGTTGGGCTATGCCTAGATTAGCTTTAATCTCCACCCCATCCTCAGTGTTTAACAAGGAAAGAAGAGGGACAGCTTTCTTTTTATTTATATGGCTATAGAAACTTTTACTATTGGTTTTAATTCCCTTTGCAGGGTGCAACTCTGCTTGGCCATTGGCAATTCTCACTTTAGGCCTGCACTGTCTGACTTCCAAGAAGTAACTTTCCTTTCTGATCCATCCCATCTTCCATTCCTTGTAGGCTTTCTTTTAATCAGCTGTTTGAGATGTTTCCTCATCTAGGTTGGTCTGCAACCCTTCCCTACACATTTCCCCCCCCCCCCCCTGCTTGGGATGCAGGCAAATAATTTCAAAAAAGTAATTTCAAGCCGCCTCCTCATTCAGATCCTTGAGTTTTTCAATCCAATCCACTTCCCTAACTAATTCCCTTAATTTTTTCAAGTTAGCCCTTTTGAAATCAAGGACCCTAGTTGTAGATATATTTTTCTTTATCCTTCCATTTAGTTTGAACTGAATTAGCTCATGATCACTCGAGCCAAGGTTGTCCTCACTACTCACCAATACCAAATCTAAAATGCCATCACCTCTTGTTGGTTCAGCGACTGTTTTGTTTGGTGAAGAAATCTGTCAGCTATCACATCCAGGAAAATCTGAGCCCTACTATTATTAGTAGCACTTGTCCTCTAATCTATATCTGGGAAAGTAAAGTTTCCCATAATCACACAATTCCCAGTAGTAGTTATTTCACTAAAAAGTTAAAGGTGGCTATCCATATCCAGATCAGATCCTGGGGGTCTGTAGCATACCCCAAGCACTAGCCTGGGGAACTTCTGTTAGCTTTCTTCCCCAAAGTGATTTTGACCCAAACAGACTGTTATCCATTCCATCACTTCTAATTTGTTTAGTCTACCGCATCATTAATATACAATTCCACTCCATCGTCTTACCTCCCAGACAGCAATTTTAAGGTATGATAAGTTTAAATTTACATCCCCACAGTATTTTCTTTTTCAGCATTGTGAGAGAGACTTAGGTTGCATGTGAGTCCCAGAGAGACACCTTCTCGCTGGGAAAGGAGGATTTCAAACCATTAAAATATCTCCAGCTTCCTGAAAATTTAAGTAGCCTCCCCCCGACTCTTGGCTGAAAAGAACTTAATAGGCCTAAGTTGGCACTGAGGCCTGGTCTACACCTAAAATTTACATCAATCTAGCTATGTCACTAAGGGCTGGTCCACACTACCCGCCTAATTCGGCGGGTAGAGATCGATCTTCTGGGATCGATTTATCGCGTCTCATCTGGACGCGATAGATCGATCCCAGAAGCGCTCCCCCGTCGACTGCGGAACTCCTGCTCGCCGAGAGGAGGAAGCGCTGTCGACGGGGGAGCCTGCCTGCGCCGCGTGGACCCGAAGTAGGTACTTTTACTTCGATATAGGAAACGTCGACTTCAGCTACGCTATTCTCGTAGCTGAAGTTGCGTTTCCTATATCGATCCCCCGCCCCAGTGTGGACCAGCCCTAAGAGATGTGAAAAATTAACACCCCCATAGTTAAGCTACTGTAAACCCTGGTATAGACTCTGCTGGATCGATGGAAGAATTAACCAGAGCTACCACCTTTCAAGGTGGGGATTGACTACAGAGACGGAAAACCCCCTTTCGTTGCTGTAGCAAGCGTCTACACTGCAGGAGTGTAGCTGCGGCAGTGTAGCTCTGCTTGCTGTAGCACTTGTAGTGTAGACAAAGCCCCTCCTCCCCCGAAAGTTCTTGCCTTTTCCTGGTGGTGTCATGTCTGATGCAATTATCCATCTCAGTTAAGAAAAATACTCAAGAGCAAAAGCAATTTTGAGAAGGACTGGTCTTATTTCAACGGTGTTTGAGAACTGAAAGGGTACATACATTCTCAGGGAACTACTGTGGAAACATTCTGCTGCCTAGTAGCTATAGCCAGGCATTGGAACACTTATTGGTAAATGCCCAGCAGCCAATCAAGATGAAATTGGGAGTTTAGGACCACAGCCGAGTGAAGTCAATGAGAATTACATCAATGGATCAGGGCCACATGCTAGTAGACAAGCTGCATCCCTGACTGAGCAGCACTGCAGCATGAGACTACGTTCTAGAAGCTGACAAAGACTTACACTGCTGCTTTGGATAGCATTGGAAGCATGTAGTCTTATCGCTTTGAGGCTACTTTCTGCTGGAATACTTCTCTGATCAGAACCTGGATTGTCCAGTGCTGCTTTTACTAGGCATGTGCCTGGTAAAAGAACAGAAACAGAGAGATGAAAACAGACAAGGAAGGTGGAAAAAGAGGACGTGAGATTAAGAACTGGTGATCTAAGAAAAAAAAAAAGGTACACTACAAGAAAAATGAACAGAGACTAACATCCTCACAGGGCCCGATCCAAAGCTCAATGAAGTAAATGAAAAGATTCCCATTGACTTTAGGGGCTTTGGATCATGCCAGTAGAACAAGAAATAACAGTGAAAATGTGGAACAAAAGTAAATCAGAGCAATTGGGCAGGATAAAGAAATATGTATACATAGCACCTAGATACGAAGATGACTAGATACAGAAGAACAGGAAGAAGTTTTGGAAGCCGTGAATGGAAGATGTAATTTTTGTTAAATTTCATTTTTTAAATTCTTACATAAAGAGTCGTCATCCACTGGGTAAGCATATCTTAACGTATCTGATGAAAAATAGTGAAGGAATAAAGGCAAGCTATTGACAATATTAAAATAGCTGCTTGTGTTTTATAGTAGTACATGAATTGGTGCCAGCATAACTGTCAGCTAGGACTATGGAAAAGTCACAACCCCTAGGTGACAGAGCTATATCTGCAGAGCCCACAGACTCAACTAGGCCTAGTTACTGTTTTTTGGGGAGGTGGTGGTACTCTATCAGCAGAAGAACTGTCAGCATAGTCAGTGTCCACCAGGGATCTATGCCGCCATAGTTATACTTACTTAGGCGCTATAGTGTACGTATGGCCTCTTCTGAATTCAGTGCTATGTAAGACACGAGAATAGACACATTTGCTTTTTAAAAATGAAAGCTTGCATTCTGTGAAACTGAAGTGGGAGCACATAAATACCCTGAGTGGTCTAGATCAGAATGTAGGCTGGGTGTTGGGCACTACTGTTATACATGTAGGTTTTAGTGCATGGTGTTCTTTTTTTTTTTTTTTTTTTTTTTTTTTTTTGCATGTAACATATCCAACAAATCTTTGATGGAGCCTAAGTGATTTATTTAAGTTTACCCTGCCTCAGATTAGAGTGTTTTACCATCCCCATCACATATTGTCACCCAGTCTAATGTACTTACAAAGATTCTTCCCACCCCCCCTTAGAATTTCATATCCGATTTAAGAATGAAAATCCATGTGTTCTGTTAGTGGTTAGTCAATAGTTTAGTTATTTTGTTTGGACTGAAAAGAGGGCTCAGATGAGATCTGATAGCCAGTTTCATCTTATCAATAAAAGTCTATTTTTTTTAAAGAAAATAATCTCTAGCCACAATCAATGTCTTTAACAACAACAACAAAAAATCTTTTCAGCTCTACGTGAAGATTTCATTAACCCATCTCCTGCCACCCTTGTATGTTTTCATTGTTTAACTGGAATGCTTGAATATTAAGTGCTTGATAGATAATGTAAATTCTCTATCTGGATGGTCAGTATAGCGGACAGGCATCAAAACATTTAGGTTGATAGAAAATTTCTCTAGAGTCCCATTCAGGTAAAATGAATGATTCTGAAGAGAAATTAAATTAATAAAGTAGAATAAAATGCTGCTTTGTTTAAGTCCCAGGAGCTTGGATCATCTTTAGAAAAATCAGTAAAGTCTGGGGAATGTTAGTCGTCATAAAAATGTTACATTTGAGTCATAGCTGACACTATCTACTGATGGTTTGTTGTGTCCTTTTGGGAACTTCAACATTAATGAAAACATACATAAACAATTTTTTTCTTTTAATTATTGCACTTACGTTTTGCTCATTTCCTTTGTACGTGCTCATTTAATGCTATATAGAACCTGTTGGATTGGTAGTGAAAGTATATAATTAAACCCTTTCATAATTAAACTAAACCACAACAAAGTTCAAGTAACATTAGCAACCGGATTTTTATCTGGTAAAACAAGACAATTCAGAGTTGAGGTTAACTCTGCTTTTGGCATTTTAAGACCTAGTGGTATACTAAATCTTTAGTTCTCAAGCAAGGAGCTCCTTACCAAATTATTTGCCAAAATTCAGGACTCACCCGTATTTAATAAAAATGTTGTTCTACTCGGCTCCTTCTGATCTTCAGCCTTACTGGTGTTGCAATGGGAACTTGGGCTGTGGCTGCTGTAGTTGCAAGTGCCAAGTGACCGGGGGCAAATAAATTTAGACTAGCTTACAAAATGTTGAGCACTGGGTTTACGCTTGGTGCCACTGAGGAGAGTGGATGACTTGAGGGGAAAAGGTGGCTAGGTTGCTCCAGCAATGATCAGGCGAAGTGCTGTGTGCTCTGTGCTCTGGCCTGCCCTGACATTCATGTGATAAGCTCCATTCCCTGATGGGGAGTGGAGCAGCTGGAATGAAGCTGGCATACCAAAAGCAGGTGGAGCTAGGGTTGCAGATCTTGGCCCTCAGTGTGAGTGAGTGAGTGTGGGGAATGGCATCTTAGGTGTATTCTGTTACAGCATGGCTGCATTCTCTATTATATAACGCTATTTCAATTTACTGTCCCTTAATTGCTTCTGCCTTTTTACCTTATCTCTCCCTGCACTTCACTTTCTTCCTTCATTTATTTTCTGTCTTTGTTTTTCACTTAATCTCTTTGTTCTATCTTCCCTCATGTTCTTTCAGTCCCTCACTATTTCCTTTGTCTTTTCCTTCCTTCTCCTCCTGCGCTATGTTAACTTACCCAACAATCCCCATCCTCAGTCTCTCCAACCTTTCCAGTACTTCTCTTTTCTGATCAATCTATCATACCTCTGTTCCCCTGCATCTCCCCCAAAACTCATTCAGATCCAGCCTCCACTCAGGACCAGCCCACTTGGAAATTACTGGGAATTTGATGGCACCCTTTGAGAGCACAGGCCACCCTCCCGAGGCTGTCTGAGCGTAGCACAAAAATGGAGTGTATAAACATGGCTGCTTGATGTGTGTTGTCAGAAAGACAGATGGAATGGCCTCCCAGCCTTGGCTCCCTTATGCATCTCATTGCAAGGACAAGGGGGAGGAAGCTAGCTGGGGAACTTGCCTCTTTCTCCCAGCACGCAACAGGCAGAGGTGAGGATTGAACTGAGCTCAGCTCAGAAGCACAGAGGGAGCTATAGAACTGGGGCAGAAGACCCCAGTTTAGGAACCCTTGGTTTACATCATTCAGTTTGGAGATAACTATACACTTGTCTGATGGATTTGCTGTAAGGATAGAGGCCAGACATGCTTCTGCATATCCTTGCTTTTGGGAATTAAATCAGATCCATGTGTGTTTTTGTGAGATTAATCTTTTTAACAATTGTAGCATAATACACTGTGTGCATAACCTGCTCCCCTCAATTAAAAGAAAAACACAAAAACTTTTGCAGTTCATATTAAAGATCTGACTTGCGCTGACAAAAAGCAAAGCAATTATTAAAGCTGCTGGTCCATCGTTAACTCAAAAAGTAATATAAATGTCTCTTGAACTCATGTAAACTCTGTTTCAGTCACTTTCCATGGTAGCTGATGCCACTTTTATTACCCTTAGTGTGAAAGAGTTTTGCCTAATTTACGTATTTACGAGGAGTTTGACATCAGTTTGTATAATTTTGAAAAGCTACTAGATCACCTTTAAAGTCTTCTCTTTCCTGGTGAGAAATAAACCCAATTTTTCCTCCTTCTCCCTCCCTCCTCCCCCCACCATTACACTTTCCTGGGATCAGTTATCTTCCTTGTTCTATGTCAAAGGGCTTGTCTATCCCCGGGGCATGTAGGAAACTTAATCCAAAATAATTAAAGATGTGAATTTAAAGTAGATTGAACTGCATTAAACCCCTGTGTGGGGACACACATTCAGAATTAAAGTGGCCTTAATAATGTTTCAGTTCATTCACATAAGTGAATTAAACTAAACCGAATTCATCTTTTGGTTGGTTTACCCCCCAACTGCAGCTTTCTACTAAAGTTTTTAATTGCAGTGTCTGTCTCTCTCTCTCTTTCCCTCCGCCCCCAATAAAATAAAATAAAAGTGTGAAACCAGAACTGGCTAAATTACAGTTTTGATTATGTGTCATTCTATGGCAGGGGTTCTCAACCTTTTTCTTTGAGGCCTCCCCCAACATGCTATAAAAACTCCATGGCCCACCTGTGCCACAATAACTGGTTTTCTGCATATTAAAGCCAGGGCCAATGTTAAAGGAGGAGCAAGCAGGGCAATTGCCCAGGGCCCCATGCCACAGGAAGCATTTGTGAAGCTAAGTTGCTCAGGCTTCTGCTTCAGCTCCAGGTAACAGGGCTCAGGACCCCGAGCTTCAGCCCCATGCAGTGGGACTTCAGCTTTCTGCTCTGGGCCCCCAGCAAGTCTAACACTGGTCCTGCTTGGTGGACCCCTGTAGGGTGACCAGATGTCCCGACTTTTTATAGGGACAGTCCTGATATTTGGGGCTTTGTCTTATATAGACGCCTCTTACTCCTCACCCCGTCACAATTTTTCACACTTGCTGTCTGGTCATCCTAACCTTCTGAAACCTGCTTGCAGCCCCCCAGGGGGCCCCGGACCCCTGGTTGAGAACCATTGTCCTTTGTATTTTCACGCTTACTTTTACATATGTTCAGGATCAGGCTCCTAGTCTAACTCCCTATAGAACTCCCCTTGAACTCTCTGTGGGAGGATAAATACGCCTTAAACCAATCACTTTTCAGCTGATTGAGTCTTGTAAATTCAACATTAACACAAACCTCCTTGGAATTGCTGAACTTTCTTATAAGAAGGCTAATTGTCTCCAAATATGCAAACAGGAATTATGTTGCTTTATAACATGTTATTCAAGAGGCAAAAATGTTTATGGGGATACTATCAAGGTTGCTAGGACCCAGATTTGACCAACTGTAACTTTTCTTATCGCTGTCTTGCGAAGTGCAGGTAAATGGTCAAGTTTGTCCTAGATAGTGTTTGTTTTTCAACATTTATTTTTGGGGGGGGAGAGGAGGGAAGGTAAGTTCTGAGCAGCCATGAACAACCCTTTATGTCAACAAATGGTAAAGCAAAACAGGCTGCAAAGGGTGCGTCTGGCATGCTGTCTACGGCATCTTTCTTCTTGAAACACTACACTGGGTGCTCTGAGGGGTCCGGGATTGAAGCCTGAGTAGGGGGTAACAGATGGTGAGATGGGATCAGTGAGGACACACATTGCTCCCAGCCCCACAGGCAATCTGCAGGAAAGTTTAATACACGTCTTAAAAACTCCACTGTCCCCTATTTCATGAGTCTCATGGACATGCGTAGAATGGAAAGACCAGGCTAGCCTAGCATGAGTCTAATAAAGCCACACCGCAGCAGGCCCTGAAGCCAGGCTGAAGACGCATTGCCTGGGTTGTCATGTGCCTCCAGCGGACCACTGAGACCTGTGATGCTTGGGAGCTGAACCCCCTGCTTCTTTGGTAGAAGGAGCAAACCACCTACTGAAAGTAGGAAACTTGGTCAGGAGATGGTGTGCGTGACAATATAGCCACACCTGTTGCTTTTCTCATGGGGCTAGGTGTTGAGATATATGCATGTGTGTGTGCGTACACACACACTTGTAAATATAGCTTGATAGTATTCCTTTAACATGCACTAACATGTTATGTTTTGCTTTATGTATTAAGAAAACAAGAAACATTTAGTAATAGAAGAGAGACCAGCAGGATTAGAAAAATTAGCTTGAGTAATTTTTTGATGTGTAAGTAAAAAAAGTGTTTTCATTGTAACTTGTAGCTGTAGTAAAATCCTGGTCAACACAATTTGTATCTGGGGTGGTAAACTTTTATGCCAACTTTGCGAAGTTGATATAAGCATATTTTGTAAGTGTTCCATGTTGTCATAGTCTTCCAGTTTTAGCATGAATTTAGTTCTCATTGCACATCTGGTAGCTCATCTTCAAAGAAATCTCCTGGACTAGCATTACTTTATGTTGCAATTTCTAAAAAAAATAAAAACACACTCTCCAGTTGCTTATCCATTAGAGCCTTCCTATTCTTTGAAATGGTTCTTGTTCTTATGTTCTTCTTTGCATTCCTTGATTTCACGTTCTCCACTTAAGAAATGGGAAAATACCAATATTTCATATGCTTAATAGTATTGTTGGCATTAAGTAGTTATTTGCTTTTAAGTGTTTTGGGGCTCAATCCTGTAAGCCTTTTCTCCATGTAAAATTGAAACCAATGGTATTGATTTGAGTAGGGTTGTTCATGATCAAGCCCTGTCCCTGAGTTTTTATTTAAATGATTAGGTTTTAGCTTATCATTGGTAGGCATGTTTGGAAATATAGAGAAGATAGGAATTCTGACTTTGGGACAATCATTTTATTAACATGAAGACTTCCTGACCTCAATTGAATTAATGTGACTACATAGATTTGTTAAGAAAATCTACCCACTACATTTGTGAAGAGTTTACTGCAAAAACAAAAAAATAATTTTACTCCTCCTTTTATTATTACTTGTCTGATCAAAAAGATAAAATCTGCCAAAAGAGCCTAAGGTGACCCATTTTAAGTTGTCTGAACTATACGGTTACTAGTCCTAGGGTATCAAATCTTTCTGCCCTTTTTTTTTTTTTGTTCTAATTTTGAAAGAATCAAAGGTAAATGTCTTACATGTTAAGATGAGCTATAATAAAACATACATGGATAATGTGGCAGCAATCCAAGGACATTAGTATGCATGCCTCCGTCTAGCTGGAATGGCAGCTAGCAGTCATTCTCAGCTTTCTGCTGAGTTCTACGCAGTCAGCTTGGCGTGCATACTATTTCAGTGAACTGTACCTAATTTGAAGGATAAAAATATGAATTTAAGGCCTTCAATATACCAACTTGCAATATGAAGTTTTTGTAGAAATAGTTTCTGGACACTGCTTCCTCAAAGTTAGGGACATTTTGAATTTTATATTTGTCATGTTGAGGCACAGGGTCCACATTTTTGCAATAGATTTATTATATAAATTAAGAATGGAAAAGACCTGCTAGATTTTTATCTAGTCACTGTTCCTGCCAATGCTGGATTATTCCCCACA
>NW_020664389.1:5485492-5523842 GCF_002925995.2 Terrapene triunguis
GGGGGGCAGCGCTCTGGGGGGGGTTCCGGCGGCGCTCGGCGGGGAGGTGGCGCGGCGCTCGGCTGGGGGGCGGCGCTTTTTTTTGCTGCTTGGGGCAGCAAAAAAGCTAGAGCCGGCCCTGGGTCTGGTGCCAAGATAGGGATGTGTGTGCCATGTATTGTTCCACCACATTTTGGGAACCTACTGCTGCAAATCCGTCCATTATGTCCTACGTTTTGCTGAGAATTGCAGTCCTCTGTAGCAGGAAACAATTAATGGCCCTACACACTTGCATGACATTCGCCCCCACAGTGGATTTTCCAGCTGCAAAATGATTTCCCATTGACCAGTAGCAATCTAGCAAGTTTCCACAGTGTGATTTCCACTTGCTTCTCCACTATCAGGGCAGCTCTCATTCTGGTGTCCCTGTGCTGGGGATTGGGGCAAGCTCAGCACACAGAACCAGGAATGGCCTTGCATATCTGAAGCTTTTCAGTCACTACTCATCATCCCAGGCCTGCATTATGATGCAATACCACCAGTCAATGCTTGTTTCTTGGGCCCTGAAGTGGCTTTCCACCATCTGCAGCCCCTCAGTGAGCAGCACCTTCAATTTTGAATTGGTTCTTGCTATGTTCCACAGCAATCTGCCCTCTTGGAAATTGTTACATTCGCCACGTTTCTTTCTGTGACTCTGCAAATACTGGAGAATCCTGTCTTCTGTGCTTGCAATACTCCTGACAACAGTGCAGAACTGTGCATGCTCCGTGCTTCTGTCAGAGATGGTAGACAATGACAAGTCCCATGCAGGTTTGAGTTTTTCACTGGAGCAAAAACTATGTGCTAGAGATTGCTTTATGTGATGAAGAAAATTGCAGTCCCAGTCACCCCTGCACAATGCAGTTCTGCCCCCCATGCATTGCCAATACTTCCCAAAAGACAATGCACTGGACAGTGGCGAGTTGCACACTGGGATGCCTATCCATGGTGCGCCACACTGTACATTTAAACAAGCACTCCTCGTGAGTACGTGCACCACGATATAGAAGGAAACAAGTATGCAGGCACACAAGTGATATACTAACTCTGGAGACGTTATACTGACATAACTTGCATTGGGAAAAGTTGTAGTGCAGATATGCTAGAACACACCACGTAGACAAGCCCTAAAGTGTTTTTCCTGTAGGTGGCTACACTTCTATTACTACTCAGTGTGATGCAAGACAGCAGTAGTGCATTTGAAGATCTGGGCATTTCAATACTCAAAGAAGGAAAAACTATACTAAATTTAATCTTGCTGGCAATACTAATAACCTCCTAATAGGTTTTCTCCTTCTGTAATATATATGCTTGGGTGATCTTCAGGACATGCTGTGAGACCCACTGTAAGATTGTAACAATCCAAAGGGTACGGGAACATCAATGAAGAGCGAACTCTTCCTTACATTTGTTCTAATGAAAGGGGAAAAGATTTGTTTGATGTTGGAGGATGTTTTTGCTGTGGCTGACATATTGGAGGAACATGAGAACAGTTAGTCCTTGCAAAAATATCTACCTAATAGCATCATCTTCACTGCTTACATGGGTTATTTGCTGCTTGCTGATGTACTGTAAAATTAAAGTTTATATGATGGTCAGCTCACCCATCTTACAATTTTTTTCTCATTGTTGAACTTCATCAGCAATAGAGCAGTGAAGTTCTTCACAACTTCATGAATCTTCTCTCTGACCCTGACCATCCCTTGAATGTTAGATGTCTGTCCTATCACTGTAGTCTGTTACTGAATACAAAATTGTGTAAGTTTCTTGAAGATTTGAGTTACAGCACTTGAAAAAAATGTCCTGAGCTTTAAGGAATTGGTGCCAATTGCTATTTGAAGTGGGTTGTTTAGTCCAGAATAATGTCTGCATGCATGAAGTGTGTGTTTGTTTGTAATCCTAACAGTTCCAGAAAATAATTTGTTAATCACAAGTGTGCAACCCGTCTAGTAATACTTATTGATACACACAGTTTTAATGAAAGGTTAAAGGAAATATGATCTAAGACAGTTATTGTTTTGAGATTATTCTTTATAAACCTTTCATTTTGGGGTTGAGGACCTACTATAACAGGGGTGGGCAAACTACAGGTCACGTCCAGCCCGTCAGACCTTTTAATATGGTCCTCAAGCTCTCGCTAGGGAGTGGGGTCAGGGGCTTGCTGCGTGTCTCCCGGAAGCAGCGGCATGTCCCCCCTCCAGCTCCAACATGTAGGGGTAGCCAGGGGGCTCTCTGCACACTGCTCCCGCCCCAAGCGCCGCCCCCCGCAGCTCCCATTGGCCATTGCTCAGGCAGTCCTTGGGCGGGTGGCCCCAGGGAGCACCTGAGCAGCGGTCCCGGGGACAGCCCTGAGGAGCAACTGCTCAGGTGGCTGGCCCCGGGGCAGCACCTGGCGCTGCGCCTCCATTTAGGAGCTGTAGGGGGGTATGCCACTGCTTCTAGGAGCTGCAGGGGTGGCACCTGTGGACAGGGCAGTGTGCAGAGCCGCCCGGCCACGCCTCCACATAGGAGCGACATGACGCTGCTTCTGGGAGCTGCTTGAGGTAAGCGCCACCCGGACGGCCTGCACCCGTGAGGCCCCCCGCGCCCCAGCCCTGATCCCCCTCCCGCCCTCCGAACCCCTCAGGCCCAGCCCAGAGTACCCTCCTGCACCCCAAACTCCTCATCCCCAGCCCCACACTAGAGCCCACACCCCCAGCCGGAGCCCTCACCCACTCCCGCACCCCAACCCCCAATTTCGTGAGCATTCATGGGCTGCCATACAATTTTTATACCCAGATGTGGCCCTCAGGCCAAAAGTTTGCCCACCCCTGTACTATAACAATGGCTTAACATCTTTGAGCAACTGTACCAGCTTGGTAGGGAAGACCTCAGATGTAGTAGGCAGCACCTAGTATGTCCCATTTAGTTTTGTGTTCCGTAACTTGTGTATAGCTTGGGCTGCTACAAAGCTTTATAAGACAAATTCTTGGAGTAGCCCAATGTGTATTGTAGGCTGGAATATATGTCACTGAATAGGAGATGGACAGCAACGATGCAAGAAAGTCTGGAGTGGGGCTAATCATCAATGGCGTGACCCTTCTCCCGTTGAAATCAGTTGTAGCCTTTCAACTGACTCCATTGAGAGTTGGATTGAGTCCTACCTACCAGCTCATGCTCCCACTAAGATTCCCAATGATATGAATGGGAGGACGACTGGATTGGATATGGTAGGGCAGGGGTCAGCAACGTTTGGCTCGCCAGGGTAAGCACCCTGGCGGGCCGGGCCAGTTTATTTACCTGCTGACGCGGCAGGTTCGGCCGATCGCGGCCCCCACTGGCCGCGGTGGCCGGTCCCGGGCCAAGGGGGCAGCAAGAAGCCGCGGCCAGCACATCGCTCGCCCGCGCCGCTTCTTGCCGCCCCCATTGGCCCGGGACGGCGAACCGCGGCCAGTGGGGGCCGCGATCGGCCGAACCTGCCGCGTCAGCAGGTAAATAAACTGGCCCGGCCCGCCAGGGTGCTTACCCTGGCGAGCCGCGTGCCAAACGTTGCTGACCCCTGTGGTAGGGAGTGGAGGCTACATTTCCAGAACTAAGGTGAATATTAGATTAGTAACCACTTGGTTTTTTTAAGGTTGAATGAAGATGCCTAATACGTTAAAATTCTTAGCTGTAGTTAGCTATGTGTAAGGCTGTGATCCTGTCATGGATTCCGTGACTTTCCACGACCGCCGTGACTTTCGCAGCTGCAATGGCCGGTGCAGCTCTTCCCAGGGCCCCCAGAGCAACTGGCGCCAGGGCCAGCTGCTCGGATACCCCGTGGCCAGCCACACCAGGCACTGCTCAGGCCATCTCGGGGCGGCTGGCCCCAGGGAGAGCCTGAGCAGCGGTCCTGGGGCAACTGGCCCTGGGGTGCACCCAAGCAGTGGTCCCCGGGGCCTCGGAGCAGGGGGTGCTGGGGGCAGTCAGCTTCCGCAGCCAGTGCAGGGGCTAGCCCTCAGCCCTAGGTCCCCAGGAGCTGCTAAGTTTTAATCAGGGGTATTTATATAGTAAAAGTCATGGACAGGTCATTGGCTGTGAATTTTTGTTTATTGCCTGTGACCTGTCCGTGACTTTTACTAAAAATACCTGTGACTAAATCTTAGCATGTGCAGTTAAATAATTTGGGAGTGAGATCTGTTGACTAAGTATCGAGCGAACTAAGGACAAAGTTGCGTGACGGAATCAAACCAAAAGTCCCTGAAACTTGCTTCAAACGGTTCAAAGTGCAAAATCAATAAAATAATAACGGCAAGACCTTTTGCCTTTTAGATGCACTTTGGCACCCTCTGCAAGACAGAAGTTCAGAATTTTGTTGAGTAAAAGCCATCCGCTGTCTGGAGATGAGCACTGGCACTACAGGCTTAAATTATTAAATAATACAGGAATAGGAATTGTTAAAGATGAACTGAAACGCATTTGAGGGAAAAATGACACCTGAATTCCCTAATGAATGTTGTCACCAGGAATCACAGTAAACTCTTCCGTTGCTGCCTGGCACCTCTTCTGTTGTTACTCCCATGCTTACCATACGCTGGACTTGTGGCATCTGTATTGCTGCTGATCATTGCTGGAGCTGTGCACTCATAATTTATTCATTTACTATGCCTATCCAGTTCTCAAGACTCTTAATTCTTATCCTAAAGGACATAGAATACCAAATTTTAAAAAAATACATAAAATGGTCACCCACCAAACCTTTCCAGTCTTTGCATTTCATGACTAAATAATTTTATCTCCATTCTGTATTCACTGTGCTTCTCTGTATTTTGCACAGGGAATATCTAGGGGGAATACATTACAGAAAGAAATCAAGTTACTTGGCTTTCAAAGGCAATTGCAAAGTATTGTAAAGACAACCATAGAAGATATAGTGAATGTTCAGGATTTAATGTTCAAATTTGATAGATTCCCCTTTATAGTGATTATAGTGACACTAGTATCCCACTGTATGGTGGGCATATGAGTAATAACAGCATGTCAGGTGTCCTCAGGATAGCAATTTATTTTGGTCTTTTTAAAATGTAACCTCAGGTAATGCAATTTAAGAAATTACTTTTCTTTGGGTTTCTGACATTAATTTGGGCAGTCAGGTACTGCTAAAACTATTTTTAATAGTTAATATTTAACAATCAGATGTTGGGTTTTTCTTTCTAAAAACCAGATCTTTCTCTGTGTGTGTGTGTGTGTGTGTGTGTGTATATGAATGAATGTGAGTGGAGGAGCCCCGGGGGGGGGGGGGGGGGAGGGGGGGAATTGAGTGGGGGAGAGACATCTATCAGAGAGACTTGCAAGATTTTGCATTGTGAGACTTGCTGAGCAATGCCTCATACAAGGGGCTGCAGGGGAGAGCAGAACAAACAAATTTTAAAAGATGTTTTTCAATATTTATTTAAAAAAAGTTTACAGACATCACTTTATTAGAAATTTTTTTTTTAAAGGTGTTCCTCTGCAGAGACAAAGCATGACAAACTTTAGCCCCAGTGACAGATTGCCTGACTTGGTACATTTGTGATGTATGTATAGATGGTTGAATTCCATGCATATGGGTGTAGAGAGTGCCACTCTCTTGATAGGTGCTGTATGTCAGGCATTCCACCTCTTGTTGGCAGTTCTAAAGACATTCCGATTTGGGAAGTTCTCACTGGAGCACTGCAACTCCAGAATGAAGCTATTAACTTGCATTTTGTTTTCTGGCGCCTGCTTTTGGCATGACTACACTCTCTCTCAAACTTGGCAGCATCTATTGCCTGACTTAAAAGCTTTAATTGCGTCTTTAACTCACCCTGTTCAGCCAGGTCATTGCAACACATTTTTGTTTTGTTTTGAGGAGCTTCACAACACTTGATGATACTCCGGGAACTAGTGACATTTCTGCCTCCACTGTGTGGTTCAGTTACAGGAAGGAAAAATTTGGGAGGCCGCTTATGCTGCAGCGTATTTCACTGCATACTTATAGTATAAAAGGCATCATAGTACTTTCTTCTAGAGGGACATATAATACATAGACTTAAGGGTTTCTCTCCTAGTCCCAACCTAATGAATGTTAAAATAGAAAGATTACTAAAAAATGTATTGTAGAAAACAATCCTGCAATGGCAGTGAGATAGACTTGATGACCCAGTAGTTCTTTTTCTCCTCTATTTGCTGCCTGTATGTTCTTCTAATGCACAAAGGACTCAGAAGGAGTTAATTAATGCAGAAATTCAATGGGCCTAATCCTTGGCTCTGGCCAAGCTGTGCTTTCTGCAGGGCCCCAAATGAGGAAGGGTTGCAAAGGCAATCTTATGCCACATTTATTCCCCAATCTGGCCACAGTCCAGTTCAGACGGTGTCACACGTCCTGGAAGTGCTCATGTTTTTGCCCAGCTGCCAGTGATCCCAAGGGGCTCCTCTGACAGCCATGAATATAGTGGCACTATAGCTTCCCTCTGTGGTGATAAATATGAAGGAACTGTCACTAATTTATCTGAAAACAGACGGTTGAAGTAGGATGTTTTGTGAGAAGAGTTGTCATTCACAGAAGTGACCAATTGAGCCCATTTTAGCGGTAGATGAGTAGTGCTGTAACAGTTGTGATATAATTGCCAAAGCAATATCATCCTTTCAGTAAACTTAAATATTTTCCTTTCTTGTCTATAGTAGAGCCAAGTACTTTAAAAGTCAATGTACAATAGCAGATTAAATTTAACTATAAGTGCATAGCCAGAGAAGAATTGGAACACCCTCTGCTGGCGTTAATGGGCTCCTTTTCCAGTTCTCCTTCCCCAAGGACTTGTCTGGCCTATACATTGTAAATGTTAAAAGGCATTTCTAAAGTGTCATGGTGATTTCTCACAACTATGATGAGTCTGTTTTTAACCCAGCTTTACTTGTAGGAAATTAATAACAGTTTTATTGTTACTGTTGACCAGATCAGCCATTGTAATGTGAGATAGGGTATGTGGTTAAGCCATCTTTTCCCATTTACATACACCAAAACCCAGGTAGTTTTCTATCTACTAATACAGAAAGCTGCTTTTTTTTTTTTTTTTTTTTTTTTAATATTTTTTTTTTTTTAAATAATTTTGTTTTTGGTTTTTTTTTTTAAAATAATTTTTATTTTTTTTTTTTTTTTTTTTTTTGATACCTGGAACATTTTTATTTCTTCAAATAAATGAAGTAGAGGGTTCTGTGTAGAAACACATCTCTGAATAATATGCTTCTTTTTAGTAAGAGTGTTGATGGTTTTTAAATGACACTGACATAAGAACATAGGAATGGCCGTACTGGGTCAGAGCAAAGGTCCATCCAGCCCAGTATCCTGTCTGCTGACAGTGGCCAATGCCAGGTGCCCCAGAGGGAGTGAACCTAACAGGTGATGATCAAGTGATTTCTCTCCTGCCATCCATCTCCACCCTCTGACAAACAGAGGCTAGGGACACCATTCCTTACCCATCCTGGCTAATAGCCATTAATGGATTTAACCTCCATGAATTTATCCAGTTTTTCTTTTAAACCCTGTTATAGTCCTAGCCTTCACAACCTCCTCAGGTAAGGAGTTTCACAAGTTGACTGTGCGCTGTGTGAAGAACTTCCTTTTATTTGTTTTAAACCTGCTGCCCATTAATTTCATTTGGTGGCCCATAGTTCTTCTATTATGGGTATAAGTAAATAACTTTTCCTTATTCACTTTCTCCACACCACTCAAGATTTTATATACCTCTATCATATCCCCCCTTAGTCTCCTCTTTTCCAAACTGAAAAGTTCTAGCCTCTTTACTCTCTCCTCATATGGGACCCGTTCCAAACCCCTAATTATTTTAGTTGCCCTTCTATGAACCTTTTCTAATGCCAGTATATCTTTTTTGAGATGAGGAGACCACATCTATATGTAGTATTCAAGATGTGGGCGTATAATGGATTTATATAAGGGCAATAAGATATTCTCCTTCTTATTCTCTATCCCCTTTTTAATTATTCCTAACATCCTATTTGCTTTTTTGACTGCTGCTGCACACTGCGTGGATGTCTTCAGAGAACTATCCACGATGATTCCAAGATCTTTTTCCTGATTAGTTGTAGCTAAATTAGCCCCCATCATATTGTATGTATAGTTGGGGTTATTTTTCCCAATGTGCATTACTTTACATTTATCCACATTAAATTTCATTTGCCATGTTGTTGCCCAATCACTTAGTTTTGTGAGATCTTTTTGAAGTTCTTCACAGTTTGCTTTGGTCTTAACTATCTTGAGCAGTTTAGTATCATCTGCAAACTTTGCCACCTCACTTTTTACCCCTTTCTCCTGATCATTTATGAATAAGCTGAATAGGATTGGTCCTAGGACTGACCCTTGGGGAACACCACTAGTTACCCCTCTCCATTCTGAAAATTTACCATTTATTCCTACCCTTTGTTCCCTGTCTTTTAACCAGTTCTCAATCCATGAAAGGATCTTCCCTCTTATCCCATGACAACTTAGTTTACGTAAGAGCCTTTGGTGAGGGACCTTGTCAAAGGCCTTCTGGAAATCTAAGTACACTATGTCCACCGGATCCCCCTTGTCCACTTGGTGAATACAACGCCTATTTGTCAACCAATTGAAGGAGCCATCAGCCAGATAGCCTGGTGAAACTGAAACAGGCTGACAGAGTTCTTGTCTACTCCAAGTACACTTCCCATCTCTACCAGGCTTGTCACATGTAGACATCCCCTCTTTCAGTGATTCCTTACTACCTTGTAAGTCCTTAAGTCGTAATCCGCCTTTCCCTGTATGTACTCAAATCCACAAGGTGGCTGAGAAGAAAAACATTTTTGTTGCGTGCAGTTCACCCTCCCTACCACCCACCTCCATCGTCCTTGTGGCAGGTGTCACCTTTTCCCACTATAAGAATCTGGCAACCCTATATAGTTATGAAGGGCCAGATTCTGTGAGATGCTGAGCACCCTCTGCTCCCATTGAATTCTCAGGATTGGGCCCAAAGAGAATAAGATTGTTACTGCAGTGTCCTGTAATAGAAGAGCAGCAGGAAAATAACATAGTTCAGGTTTAAGGAGGGGGGAAGGGAATGCTGTGTAGTGGGGTTGCTGAATATTCACTGTTAATAACAGTACCATCCTTCGTGCATGCTTGCTTACATAATTTTGAAGGAATGCAGCTGGTTAAACTGTGCATCTCCGTTGCTTATTAAACTGTCTCCAGAATGCCTACATGATGTTGCCTTCTGCATGAGAAGGGTTAAGAGGAGACAATATTCTGTCAAAGACCTTGTTTTTAATTTTGCCTCTCACACTGGCACAGATCCGGCTAAGAGCAGCCCAGATTAGTACGGAAAACCTTTGAAGAGATTTAAGATGTCCTTCAGCCAGTTTGAAGGTTTTGTCTTGCAAATCCAGTACAAGGGCGCCTGCAGGCATCTCGACCCTTGCTGTGCTGCTGATGCAGCTCAAGGTCACACTAACCCGCCCTGTGACATTCAACAACAACAAAAAAAATTATGCGGTGAAACTGCTTCAGCATTCAGCCAACCGACAACTTCCTCAGTTCCTCACTAAAGAAAGAAGTGTTTCTTTCTCTTTTTTTTGGCTCCGTGGATTTTTGCTGTAGGAAATAATCCAGGATTTCTGGTGTGTGTGATGACAAGGTCATTTCTTAATTAGAACACATGTAAAGAACAAAGCTAAATGGCTTCAAAACAGCTTTGTAGTTGATGGAGAGGATTTAAATTATTTAAAGAGATAGTCACCCAAGTATGATGGAAACTGAATTCTAAAGACATTAACTCGTTCACTGTGCTGCGATTTCCATATGTTACTCAAAAGGAAATGTCAAACTTCATGAGAAATATTCTAATTGCTATTAAATGAACATTTTCCATCTATTTAAAAATAGGACAACAATGTGCATATAATGATGATCTGTTTCTGAACTATAAAAGTCAGAGAGAACTTTTTTTTTTTTTCTTTTTACCCTGAAATGCTACTCGGTGGCTATAGAACAAGAGTATAAAACTTTGTTTCTGAAAGATCAGTGAATCATTCCTGCTGCTGTACTATTCTTTTAAGTGATTCTCACTGTATATATAAAAATGTTTGATTTTTGTGTTCAAAACTGTTACCTTAAGAAATTTGGACTAGTTCCCACACCACTGAAAAATATTATGAAGGAGAAGCCCTGTGGAAGATGTATTTGAGAGGAGGGGAGAGAGTGCTCATTTGTAATATAAAAAAGGGCTAACTGCAGTTAAACTTAAAACATTTTTTTTTTTTTTTTTTTTTTTTTTGGCTTTTGTGTTTGGTCCAAAATATGTATGCAAAATACTGATTCAATGTGGTTGTTAACAGTGTGCTGGGGTGCTTTATATTGGTCATCAATGCTTTTTTCTGTCTTTTTCTCTCTTCCTCCCTTTAACCCCCTACTTTTTTTCCTCTTGACCGTAGGGTAGGAAATAGCTCAAAAGATAGCCCAAAATTTACTATAATGCTGTTGTGATAGACTTGAGAGAGGAGGAGAAGGAAAGGATGAGTATTAATGTCCTGTAGAGCCTGGCTTTCATGCACAGCTGCAAATTGCTGTCCTCTTAAACTGCAAAGTTAAGTTAGTTAAGCTGTTTACCAGCTTTTTAAAAAAATTATTATTCATGAGGCAAGAAAATTTTTGCCAACAACATGGAGTAATGTAACTGATAGCATTCTTTGTGCTTATACACAGTTGCTGCCTCAAGGAGAACTGAAATAAGGAGAAATATTTCCCCCTTAATCTGAAGTGTAACACAGTTGTTGACACTTCAAATAGAGATTTAAGGGCTTTCAAATGTAAATGAAATAACACACATGATGATGGATTTATAATTTGAATTGATATTCTGGTCTTTCTGGACAAACCACCTCAATGTAGAATGTCAGATGCTGTGAACATTAAATGTCAGGTTGAAATTAACTATCTTAGTATAGATAAATTGTGCTTGCTCTTGGTGGGGACCTCCCTTTGAGACAGGAAACTGAGCCTTTGCCCGGATAAAAGGGCAAGAGTAGGAAATGCAACTTCTTTTCTTCTTGGGCTCCCTCCCCTCCCCCACCGCATTCTGCACTTGCTCTCTGGCAGCAGGCGTGTAAGAATAAAATGATGGAGGAAAACAGACTCCATGCAAGAAAAATGGATAGAAGAAAACTGATACGCTGTGTAAAATCTGTACATTCTTGCCCTTGCCTGGGGTGTAGTATGCCCTTAACATTATGTGAGACCTAAACTCACCTGCTAGTAACTTCTAATTTACTGTCCTAATTCATCGATTTGTTATCACTAATTGTACTTCATTTACTTCTGTGTAGTTTCCAGTACCTAAAGGGTTGAAAGGTTGCTGTAATTGGCACCCGCAGCTGCTCTTTCTTTTGACAGGGGATAATTTTGCAGCCTATGCTTTGTGTGACAGCTGCCTAATTGGGCATTCTCCCCTTGTAGCAAGCCTGCCTCCTCCAGCCTCCCTGCTGACAAATGGTGGTGGATTATAGATGAGGACATGCTGACCCATTCGACCTTGCTGAGACTGCGGGGAGGGGCCTCCTGCTACTTGAGGGAAGCTTTAGGTCATTTAAAGGACAAGGTCATGAGCCAGGTGGGGAAATGACATGATATCACATGACAATAGCCTGATGACACGGTCAGTATGTCAAGGACAAACTCATCAGTATTGATTATGCTTCTCTTTTATATCTCATTGAAGCCACTGATGCTTCAAAAGTATTTTGCTAATTTAAAGGTGGTAAAGTACCAAATGGTAACATCAGGGTTGTGTTTGAGTATTTTTACATTTATTTCTTCTAAATACAGATCCCACAGGAGAAGCAATATTAGTTAAGTCCTGTCAATAATGATTTATAGCGGTGGCCTTGATGTATTTTATAAATGTGCGTACATACTCGGTCTCACTTACTGTTAAAGAAATACCAAAAAGCAAATGCAGCTAGGCAAAATTAAAGGAGAAATAAACTGCTGTTAAATGTTAACATTTCTCTTCCCAGTCTTTGTATGGTGATAATTCAATAATTTACAATGTGAGCATGTGTACCCCCACACGTTTATAATAAAAATATTTGTTTATATGTGTGTGTTCATATCGTGTGGTGGTAAAATATTATAATAGTTTAAATGAAAGGAAGGAAAGTAAAACAAATGAATGTTTAAAGGAAAACTTTTAAAGTAGCTTTAGGGCTATTTGACTAAGATAATGCCATGCCCATTTTAAAGGAGTAATGCAATATCCAACTATGCCAGCCAACAAAAACCTATTATGTTGTGAGTACTGCTGACAATATTTGAGAGCATCTGGATGTTACTTTGCTATGCTAATAAACTTCAAGGTAACTGAACAGCTTGTTTGACTTTTGCAATGTTAGACAAAAGTGAAATGCTTATTCTTTCATAGATTGATTATGCTAAAAATTAAAGATACATACTTTAAAAAGAAAATTCCCCCAAAGTACGTTAAATGTGTGTTAAACTTCATGGCGTAATTCCATTTTAGCTTCTTCAGAACAGTTTCCCATATACATTTTGTTTCTGAAACAGTCAGCCTTTCACTACAGAGAGCAGGGTTCACTAGTTCTCATTTCAAGGAAAACAAAATTGTTGTTGGATGCTCCTATGTCTAAATCTCATCAGTTCACCAGGATGTAATTTTACTCCCCTGGGGTAAAAAGCCGTCAGTGGGAAAGTGTGATGAATTAGTTCACTCAAGTAGACTCGTCCGTGTGCGTGTTTAATTCTGACCTTGCTGTGCATGTGTTTAGCTTCTCTCAGTGCCTGAGTCAAGCCTGGTGGAGGTTTAATCCTGTGCCCTTGTACACGTATACTTGATTAGTAGTTGTGGTTATCTCAGCAGAAGACATTCCGCCCTCCTCCTTGTATTGGTCGGGACCCAGGCATTGGGGAGTCAAGTCGAAGGAGAAAGAAAAGAGATTTTACATTAGCATTCTATGAAAGCCTTACTGTCTGCAGAACAAATTGATTGCTACAGTGTACCTGTGCTTGGCACTACTGCTGTGAAAGAAAGGTATGGTTGTAATCTGTTTTATTGTATTACATGTTGTGACACTCCAGGAATATTTAACATTCAGCTCTTTCTTTGGCACATGCTGTAAGTTTAAGTAAAGAACAAGAAATGAATGAATGAAAGTTTGTGAGAGCATTGAGTCTGCAGCTTTGTTTACTACAATCAACTAAGCCCATTCTAATAAGACAAATTTGCTGTATACTTCACTGGTAACATAACCAGATTGATGATAAAAACCCACATATAGTGCTCAGTGACACAGATTTGTGTCACTGGTTGCAACATGCCTGCACAGATGCAATTCTAGGTTGAGGTTTTTTAATATCCAGATGAATGGGGGAAAATCTTACCTGTGACTGTTGATTTGTTGTTCTAGTTAACTGATGAGTATGGGGTTTTCCCCCCACTTTATTGAACTGGCCCACTGTATTGGTGCTGCAGAGAGAGGAAAAGCAAGAGGAATATATTATAGAGTATATAATACTGTTTAATATTATACTAGAACAAGGCTTAGGAAAAAGTCTTATGTAGTATTTGTGCTCTGTGGTTTATTTTCATTTGCATAGAAATGTGTACCCTTTCTTTAAAAATGTAGGTTAGTGCTGTTCTTTTGCTATGTCAGTTATAGACTTTACCTAGTTGATTCTCTGGGGGGTTTTTTTTAAGATGCCGTGCTGATGTCAATTGTATGTTTGATGGGATGTGTAGAACAATCTGTTAATAAGATTCAGGCTGCTTCATATTGAGCTGTACTCAGTGCTCCATTCTTAACATTGCTGAAGTTATGTTAGTGATTGTTTGGATGTTTGCTTGTGGCCACATTTAAAGAATTTCTGCCCTTGTAATGCAAACAGTCTCAACCAATTAAGTTTAGGACAGGTGGAAGACTTGTCTAGGACATTTAAATCTTGATGTAAACCCAATCTTCTAATTTGATGGAGAAATGAAAATCTATCTTTGCTGATTTGTTATCACTATATACAAGTTATCAGAGAGAGGCTTATAAAACTATCCCTCTACACGTTGTTCCAGTAGATGACAAGTAAACAATCTGCTTTAAGGAAACCAGGGACCTAAAAGATGTCAAATGCTGAAGTATAGACATGCATTAAAATAATTACTTTCATCATATGGCCTTGTAGATTTAAGATCTGCAGTATGTTTATACAAGAGTATCCTTGATCTTATATTTTACAGCTTGCAAAGAGTGTGAACGTAGCCTTATGGATATAAGTTATTTATCATATAGACCCTTTGAAAACTATAAATTTCTTCAAGAGGCATACACCTAGGGGGCAATGTGATGTGATAGTTTGTATTTAAGTAATATATAATGAAATTAAAACTATTTAGTCTAAACTCATATATGCAAGGAAAGTACTCTGTGAATGGGATGTTCTTTCCCAGCACCTTTTGTAGTCAATTTAAAGCGATAAAAAACATGTTTCGTAATACAATAAAAACAATTACACAGGTTCTTTACATTCAAACCATAAGTTAAAAGAAACTGACCAAATTTAACAAGACTTTTAAAATCAATATTTAATTACTACAACACCATAGAATTAGTTAATTCTTACTTAAAATTTATTCCATTCTGCAATGACTCTTAGCAATTTTTAACCAGTTATTGAAAAGCTGTTTTGCTTTGAGTTCGGAGGGATACATTTGTTAGACAAATACAGGGCAATAATACAGTATTTCAATGCAAATAACTTTCCTTCATAAATAATTCAACCTGTGACTTTAAATAAATGATTAGAGGAAAAGAAAATGTCAGATTCAAACCATGTCAGACCTTGAAAACACTCTACCAGCAAAGATTTTTTGTGACTATTCCAAAAATATATGTGTGTGTGTGTATATGTATATATAATCTTTTTGGATGAGCACTACTTTTGGTATAGTATATAGTCTGTGTGCAAGAGGAAGGAAGATGTATTTTATTTTGTTTTTTTAAAGGCAAAAGCTTCCTTAGTGTTTATCACTTTTTATGTTAAATTAACTGTCATGGGATCCAGAACAATCTGTATGCTTAGGATGGTGTGTGGATTTGTTTTTTAATTGGAATGTAGGACTATATCTATAGCATTAAACTTTTGATGCGCGATATAATATGTTAATATGTTTGAAAACTATTTCCTTTTGCTGTCAATGTGGTGGGAAAACTTGGCCTGAAATGGATTTTGTGACTGTAATGCATTTGGGTTTTTTAAATCAAATTGCTGAACTTTCTGACTTTGCCAAGAGTAGTCAGTCCAGTGTGGACCTATCTAGTATAGCCTGCCCTTCAGATACATAAAGGTATCTTTTAAAAATATGCAGTTGCCTGTCAAGACAGTATTAAATAATGGAAATGGAAGGGAGAGGTTTACAGTTCATGCATCTTCCAACGGGTGTTATGCATGCCCAGGTCAAGATTGTGAAACTTCTGTTCCCCATTTCCATCCCCTTCCCTTCTGTTACCATGTTTCAGCATAAGGAACAGAGGAAGTTGACCTGTTGCATAACTTTCCTAAGCAAACAGAAATGTGTGCAAACAATTAATATAATCTTGTGATTGGGTCTGTAGCAGCTCAATTCACATTAATGCTAGAGGCAGTTGTGTAATTAATGTCCCCATGTATTGAACTGAGACTATTGCTAAACCTCTTTGGTGGAATTGTTGCATCTATTATGCTGGGTAATTCTCCCTGAAAATTACAAGTATTGCTAATATTCTCTATTTTGAAACCTAGGGCCAGATTTTTAAAGTATGTAGGTGCCTAACTCCCACTGAAATTAATTCTGTTATTGTTTGCCTTATTTAAAATTGTTGTTGACTGCTGTGTCCATTCTGAATTAACAAACTTTAGTTTAAGCATAAAATTTATCAAATTTGATCATGCAGTATGATTTGGAGGGTGGGGAGCAAGCCCCTGGGGTCATCTCTCATTTTATGGACTTCGTCTACACTAAGAAATTTTGTTTATTTATCTGCAGGCTTTAGGGTTGCCAATTTTGGTAGAACATATTCCTGGAGGTTTCATCACATGACATAATCTTTAATTAAAGATTAATCTTAAATTCCTGGAGACTCCAGGACAATCCTGGAGAGTTGGCAGCCATAGCAGGCTTTCATGACATAGTGGTAAAAACAACTGAGCTTTGTCTACACTTGTAGTTCCAGTGTTGCTCCACTGCTAAAAATGAGAAATTTTCTAGTCTAGACAAGGCCACATTGTGTAAATGGCCACAGACGCCTATGCTTGTACTTTTCTTTGTTTATGTATTCTTATGAAAGCATTTGCAAATCTAGAAATTGCTTATTCTCTAAGTAGTAATTTTGGTGCTTAAAGGATGCAAAAGTTCCAAACTATTATTTTTTCTTCACTCTCGATGTGCTTTTCTTCCATTTGAGCCATAGTAAGTAATGATCAATAGCAGAACCAAAGTCTGGGGCTTTCTTCCCCTTCTCCCCTCCCCTTCCGAAGTTTCTTCTGGTATTTGCTTTTTTTAAAACCAGTGGCGTGCACTTTCTAAATGTTTTCTTTCATTAAAGTGATAAAAGCCATGTAAGGGGCCTACAAATTCTACTTGTAAAGGGGTCCGGCAACAGAGATATTAAAACACTCTTCAGAAAATGCTACACTTTTTCAAGATCAAACAAGAATGTTTGTGTCTTTGAAGCTTGTCTTACCAATTTCTTTAGCCATAGGTGAAGTTTTGCTAGAGTTTAATAATAATCCCTCATTAGAAAAAGTTAATATTGTTTGATTAAAAAATACAAATTCTTCTTATGCTTTGGCTTCCGCTATACCCATGGGATGATTAATTTCTGAAGATTAGATACTGCTGCCCGGTCACAGAGTAGTACCCCCCCCCCCCCCGAGATCAGCCCCAGTGAAATCAATGGGCTCCTTACAGAGTAAGATACAACTTGGTGTGAGGAAGTGTTCCAAAACCTGGATCTGAATTAGCAAAGCTGTTAAATGTGAAGGAAAAAAATCAGGCAGCCTTATCTGGCTTCGTCAGCTCAAATCCCTTTCCACTATGGCCCATCAAGGCCTCCCTCTTCCTCTAGCACCCACCGTCCATCTGTTTCTTCTCTGCCCAATCAAGCCACTCGCAGAAGCACTCCAGGTGACCCAGACCAAGTGGCGAGTAGACGCCTTATGACCAATTTCCAAAAAATGGATTTTTGTGGGAGAGAGCAACAAGTAACGTGTGTGAGAGAGAGATTTATTCCAAAACTACAGGGATTCATTGTGCTCATTTAGAAATTTAGTCTGTATTGATAAGTAGTTCAGTAGGACTATGTGGAGAAAGACAGTAGAACAAAGACTAGCTGCAAAATTCTGTCTTCTGAAGCTGTACTGCAGTCCCGTCAGCTCTCACAAGCTAAGAAGGCTTGGGCCAGGTCATTACATGGCACTGCTGAGCCAGGGTGGGAGAATCTCTGAGAAAAATCAGGGTGCTGCAGGAAGTAGTGTCAGTGACCCAGGATATGGCCAATTCAATATTGGACCAGTTATCCTGCTTAGAGTTGTGCAGTATTCTATTGCTGCATATGCTATCTGATGTAAAACCTAGATCTTGACTATATTTGATCATTAAAGACCTCCCATTGTTTTTTGTCAGATAGGAGTATTTACTATGAAGTCCTGGGTATATTCCGAGTCATGTAACTGCAGTCTGCCCCTGCAATCCTGGTTAGATGAGATGATAAACTGTTATACACTATTTTCTGATACTAAACAGATGTTACGTGTTCACCCTGTATGCACCTATCAGTGGGGAGGAAGGATTGTCTTGTAATTAAAGTGCTTGACTGAAACTCAGTAGATCTGTGTCCAGTTCCCAAGTCTGCTACAGAGTTCATGGGTGACTTTGGGCCGGTCATTTAATCTTCCTCTATCTCAGTTCCCCATCGGTAAAGTGGAGATAATAGCACTTCCCTACCTCAAAGGGTAGTTGTGGTGATATGTTCAGTTAGGTTTGTGAAGCACTCTGCTGCTGCTATGATGAGGGCCAGGTGTGTAACTATTACTGTTTTTTTGGTTTATTGGTAGTATCTGGAGGCACCAATCAGGGATCAAGCCCAGACTGTCAGGCTCTGCACAAATAAATAACAAAAAGACATTCCCTTCCTCACAGAGCCTACAATTCAAATATATGACGAAAGATAACCAGCTAATACAACACCGAGATGGTGGTGCACAAGATAAGAGTAAAACAATTGTGATCAGTGTCATAAGCAACGATCACAGCAGGGTTGTTTTGGGTTTCGTTTTTGATTTGCTTTTGCAGAGAGAGAGACATACTGTATTATCATCAAAATCTTTTTCTCATAGTTAGGTGAAGTGATGCCCTAAAGCCTTAAGTGGAGGAAAGTAACATCTCTTTTCATGCTTCTTGTACCTTCAGTTGAAGAAAAGTAGACTGCTAAGAATGTTCGAGTTAATCTAGAGAATTTTTCTCTGTGTTTGTGTTTACTCCTGTGGCTATCATTTGGCAAAGAAAATAATTTCATGGAAGAGTAGCTGGGAACTGCACTGGATGAACATTTATTGTAAGTAGCAAGTAGAGGCTATCATGTAGAGTTGAATTTCCTTCTGTGTCCCACCACTGGATAACTTGAAAATAATGGAATCTCTTTTTTACAGTTCTGTACTTACACGTGCAGTTTCTCTGGTTGTCATCTGAGATGTATCATTGAGATTAAAGGTGGCTGAACCAACTTCACATGAAAAAACTAACTAGATAAAATTTGATCAAAATGGGCAGCAACTAATCACACAGTAGAGGAGAGAAGGAAAGGATTTACTGAAGAAGGGATTTATTGGCATCACTAGATTTGTACAATGCTTATTTGCACATCCCAGTGCATCAGTTTTATCATTCTTAGGGTTTGTGCTGGGAAGACTAACTTGAGTACTGCTTCTTTTCTTTTGATCATTACGTGCTATTAATGGCCCCTACATATTACTGGACCCAGCAGGTGGCTCATTGTCCAGATGCGTTGGAACATTTTACCTATCCTCACCATCAATGAAATCCTCTTTACAATAGTGGAGAAGGGAATCCTATATTATGAAGAGAGAGCCCCCAAACCATGCTGGTATTTCCTTATAACATCAACAAACCCTCCTTGAATAGCTCCAGGGGCTTCCTATTGTAATGCATCAGTTTCAGGTTTCTTGTCCTGGCTTACAGTATAAGCGCTACATAATTTTGCTTCCACTTATGTCTTTGCCCTCACATTCCACATGCTTCTTGCTGCTCCTATCTTCCTCTCCTTCCCCCACTCATGACTTCATGCTCTTTATCACACTTTCCCATACATGTGGAATAGTATCTCTTCTTTCCTCTTCTAGCACCTTCTTTCTTCCTTCCTTCAAATGCCTCTTTGAGACCTATCATGTAAGGAAAACCCTCTTCCCATCTTCCCTACTGCCAGACTGTTTATTTCCTGAACTGTTGTCCCCATGTCTTGTCTTAGTTTGTAAGCTCTTTGTAGCTGGAGACATATGTGTGTCTGTAATGTGCTGTGTAAATTTATGGTGCTACAAAAAATTATTATAGTAATAATTAATGCCATCCTCTAGGGCTGGAGATCATTTGCAACACAGTTGTTCAAGGCAAATGTCAAAGGCAGAGTGACTTCTTCACATAAATCTGCCAGAGTAAGGAAAGCCCAGGAGTACTTGCAGCAACTCTTGGTACACCAAATTGTTCAGCTTAAGAGAGGCTATGACTGAAACACTGCCTATGTGAGCTAGGAGAGGAATACCAAGTCAACTTTGGAAAGAAGGCAGGCTTCCCCCCCTTATTATTTCATTATAGCACATCCTGTTGAATGACCACCTAGGGTCCTGCTTCCTGCATTAGAGTGGGCCAGGTTCTGATCTCAGTTTTATATTGGAGTCAGTTCAGAGAAATAGAATTTATTTTAGTGGTGTTATGCTGGGGTAAATCTGTAGTAAATGAGATCAGAATTGGAGCCAATGGCTGCTGCTTTCTCTCACTTAAAAAGTGTGGTGGGGTGGGGGCTCCATTGAGTTTAAAAGCCTTTTGTTTTGAGCCAGAAAGGTTAGTTCCGTTTATAGGATGATTAAGAAGCATATTGTAAAGCCTTCTCCATTACATTGAACCAGGGCCTAGTTTATATTTAACTAGATCCCTAGGGTGATTTCCTTTCTCTTCCTTTAAATCTCTCCTCAAAATTCACCTTTTTTCATCTATTATCTCCACTTTTGGCACCATTTGCTCTCATGTTTGTTTTTAAAAAATATATCAAACAACCCACTCTCAAAATAAAGTTCTGCTATAAGCAGTGTTTTCTTTTTTCCTCTAGTCTCTCCTCTGTTTGTAATCTCAGGGGTGAAAGTAAATTTGAATAGGAGGGGAAAATCTCAGAGGGAGAAATTTCACTATATTCTTAATAGCACTAGCCAAAGAGGAGGGGAGAGTTCTACTCCCCTTTATGTTAACCCCAGTGAATTCTCCTCTCCTCATCAACACCCACCATGTTCTACTGCCCTTTTCACTGCGTTATCAGTCTTACTTAGTTTGTTGGTTTTTGGGAGGAAGGAACCATATGAGGTTTTTTATTTGTCTATGAAGCACTGTCTATCACTATGCTGTTTTTTAAACAATAAATAACATTTTCTCCCCAGATCCTTTCTTTACAATAGGAAGGGACAAAAATCAGTTTATTCTAGGGGCTAGTCTTGTTCATGGACCTCATTTAATTATCAGGGGTCAATCTAACTGATGATATAGGTGCGTGAGGTGCCTCATAGAATATCAGGGTTGGAAGGGACCTCAGGAGGTCATCTAGTGAGTCCAACCCCCTGCTCAAAGCAAGACCAATCCCCAACTAAATCATCCCAGCCAGGGCTTTGTCAAGCCTGACCTGAAAAACCTCTAAGGAAGGAGATTCCACCATCTCCCTAGGTAACCCATTCCAGTGCTTCACCACCCTCCTAATATCCTATTTTCCTAATATCCAACCTAAACCTCCCTCACTGCCTCACAGAGACCTAGATTTGTTCTGAAATGTTAACAGTCTAAATGTATGCATGACATGATGAGGGAGGGCAGCAAACAGTAAGGAAGGACAAGCAATGCGTTAACCCATAGACCTCTTTTCATCATGTTGGTTCAGTTGTGTGTTTCATTTGACTCATTTTCTCTTGGGTATTGTGGGAAGGATATGAATGGGGAGAACACAGCGGCTTGGCAGGCTAGTCTTGGGAGGACATCCTTGCGTTAAGAGCTAGCATGTCATGGAAATGCTTGTAGGAGAGGTTTCTGTTGCAATGAAGTTGGCATTGGTGAAGCAGAGTGGGTGTAGGGAGAGGGCCGCAATAAGAGATGAAGTCATATATGTAGGTGGGCCAGAGTTACACAGGCCTGGAAAGCTATTAAAGCAAGACATTTAAACTTGGTATGGTTGACCGGGGAAGCCAGTAGAGGGAATAAAAGAGTGTGTGGTGGGGTGAGATGTGATCAGAGCAAATGGTAAGAGGGAGCAATTTAGCAACTGCATTTGGGATGTACTAGAGGAGGGCCCTGATGATACTGGTGAGGCCAGAGAAGAGCAGGTTGCAGTAACTTAGGCTATGTCTACACTAGTGAGCTTGCAGCGGCACAGCCGTACAGATGCAACCGCGCTGCTGAAAGATCACTCGTGTAGCCACTCAGTGCCAATGGGAGAGATCTCTTCCATCAACATAATAGCTACCACTGCTCGTGGAGGTGGTTTTATGTTGGCAGGAGAAGCTCTCTCACTGACATAGCTCTGTGCACTCGGTCACTTATGCCGGTGAAACTTGCGTCACTCAGGGGGGTGTTTGTTTTTTCACACCCCAAGCGACAGAAGTTTTGCTGACGTAAGTGGTAGTGTAGACATGGCCTCAGTTGGTAGGTGATACATCCAAATTTACGAGGCGGTGGCGGGGGTGGGTGGGTGAATTCTCTTCTAGTTAAAGTTATTGACACCTCAGTAAGGGCTAGGAAAGGTTCCCTTTCATTGAGCTAATACAGAATTAACAAAATTTCTTTCTTGCTACTATAAAAATAATGGATGTTTCCTGTCCTGTCTTGAGTTTCTGCTTTTCTGATTAAGCTTGTTTTGTTCTAAAATTGATTTGACAAAGGTCCAGGGCTGTCTCCTTTAACATAGGAGTTTCTGCCATCAGGGTGCTGAAGAAAAAGTATAATGTTTCCTACTCCTCCTTCCTTGTTTTCTCACGCAATGAGTGGTAACTTGATCCACTTCACAGGTTTGGTCTTTGTCACTTTTGTACAAGGAGGGATCAAATGATAGTTCACTTCTCATCCCCATTCAGGGCTGGTCTACACTGGGGGGGGGGATCGATCCAAGATACGCAACTTCAGCTACGCGAATAGCGTAGCTGAAGTCGAAGTATCTTGGATCGAATTACCTGGGGTCCAGACTGCGCGGGATCGATGGCCGCGGCTCCCCCGTCGACTGCGCTACCACCGCTCGCTCTGGTGGAGTTCCGGAGTCGACAGTGAGCGCTTTCAGGGATCAATATATCGTGTCTTAATGAGACGCGATATATCGATCCCGGATAAATTGATTGCTACCCGCCGATCCGGTGGGTAGTGAAGACATACCCTCAGTCTTTGACCTTCTTTTTCTTAGACAGAAAACCAGAGTGCCAATGAGTACTAATAATTGTATTGTTGTTGTGTTTTGGGGAATATGCACAGCTGCTCGTTAGGAACTGAACTGAGGATTTTTTGTAATTTTTTAAAATGCACAATTTGTTTTCTACTGACTAGCTTCTTCAAGAAGAGGGAAGGTGTAACTAGCCACCTTAGGCACCCGTTTGATTGGACCGCACTTTGCCTGTCCAATATGAATTGTATTTGTAATGTTCTGTGAGCTTGGCTCTGGTTCTATAAGGAATGTTCTGTAACTGCATTAGCCTGAAAAAGGTTCTGCCTCCATTTGCATAGTAGTGAAACCATTCTCTTTTGAAAGGCATTGAAGGCAATCAACAATAGCGAAACCTTATGTGAAACCCCATAATATCATCCACTAGTCACCTGTAGTCCGCGGAAGTGGGACAGAAATCCATTTATTAGCTTCATATTAGTATTCTTGTAAAGAAAGTGAGACAAAAAGAAACAACAATTCGCATAATTCAGTAAGAGAACTGTATGTATGAAAGTTATCCATGTGTCAGTACTATTGTATTACAATATATTGACTCAAAAACCTGAAGTCACTCCACAATGGGAAACACCCATCATATGCACATTAAAAGAGAGGTGACACTATCAAAAAGGACTTGGAGCACGACCTTTCACCCACGCTGGATCTCTGCACTGACAGATTAAGCTGGAAGTATGATGAAGTCAGTTAGGCTGAGTGAGAGAGATGTGATTGTTATACGGTAGGTAATAATTTTATGCTTCATAATGTGAATAAGTTGTGGGTTTTTTAAAATACAAAAATAAATGCAATTTATTCAATCTTGGACCCTCTTATTTGTACTCTGCCTGCTAATGTCTGCTGGGACGACTCCTAACATTCCAAATCACTGCACAGATTTCAGTCAGCCTTTTACAAAGAAAACTTTGGGTATGTGTACACAGCAAAAAAAAACCCATGGCAGCTAAAGTAGGGCTTGCTTTGCAGGATTAAAAATAGCAGTGTAGATGTTCAGGCTCAGGTCTGAAACCTGGGAAGGGGGCAGGGTCTCACTGCCTGGACTCTATCCCGAGACTGAAAATCTACACTGATTTTTCGCCCCTTTGCGTGAGCCCTACTCAGTTGACCTGGACTCTGATACTCATTGCCATGGTGGGTGGTGGTTTTTTCTTGTTTTTTTTTTGGGGGGGGGGGGTGTTTTGCATTTAAATGCAAATGTCCCTTCCCCCACCCCCATTCACTCAAATATGGGGGTAAGGAAGTACAAATTTTTGTCCTGAGGTCCAGAACTGACAAATTTTGGTCTTAAACTCAATGACCATTTAAGATTTAGGAATAACAGTAAGGGCTAGACCCACCTACACCATTACATTCAGGAGCTCACATTCCAGGATTTGAAGTGATACATACATTTGTCTCTGGGTCCCAATGGTTCATGAGATACCATAGCTTAAAAATATAACATGATTCATGTGAAAGATTTTTTTTTTTTTTTTTAATATTATGAGGGCTTAAAAAAACAAACAACCAACCCTCACTGCAAGGCCTGTACATAATAAACTAAGGCAACGTGGTCAGACAGGTGGAGTGCTACAAAGGTAGTACCCATAAAACATTTTAAAACTTTATTAAAAAGAGGGGAGGGAGGGGACTAAACCAGTTTAAAATGTGGCATAAACAAAATAATTGAGGGACATTATGGAATAAAGGTTTTATTGGCAGTGTTTGCGATGCCTGCATTACAAGTGAGTTATGCAGGTCACCCCAAATGAGTGCCAATAAAAGCTTTATACTAACACATATCCTCCTATTTATAGAGCTAGATGTCTGTCTATATATAAACTGCTCCCAGTCATGTCTAGGCTGACATCAAGTGAGCTGTATGTGTTGGGTCGAAAGAAGAGCACAAGCTATACTCTTCCTCAAGCAGTTAGGCATTATGAAAGCGTCTGCACCCATCTCTCTTTCTCAATTTAAAAAAGTAAATGTCACATGACTTTCTGTTGCACAAGGCAAGGCGTCTTTTTTATTTTTCTCTTTAAATGTCAAAAGGTATGTCTGATTAATATGATGTATAAGCTAAATATTCCTCTTTTTGTTTTTGTTTTTTTAAGCATTGAGAATGTAGAGGTTGGTGGATGGACGATTCAGTAGATGACTTTCATTGCTAACTATTTTCAGCAGTTATTTTCATAAGTTGCTACTGTGTTTAATCTGCTTATTGGCTCAACACTCAGCATTAAGGAAGCGTCACAGGACAGCAGTATTGTCATTGTTATGAAGAAGGTTATTGTGATTGTGTTCTACATAGACCTTGTGTTTAGTTGCTCCCTTTTTTCATATTGAGATATATGGTAAATGCAGTTGATGAAGATGGATGTGCAAGTAGTGGAACTTCAGTGTGTGCAACTAAGCAGACTGTCGTTGTAATTAGGTATTGATTGTGGCATGGGAAAAAGTCCTGTGTCACTAGCAAAGACCCTTGCACCCATGTGGAGTCCCTGTTCCAGTCTGGAATTCCATGGACTTCTATGGATCTTAGATCTTTTTGGATCTTGACTTTTTTGGATTTTTTTCCCCAATGTTGGGCTTGAATGTATGTTGATTGACAGTTGTAATTAGTGAAAATGGTGGCAGAAGGCACTCCCCCCCCCACCCCCTTTTTTTGGTCAACATAAATTGTTCTTCCTCAGTTTTGTTGTTGTTTTTCCTCATAACAGTCCATATCAGATAAAACAGGCATATGATATTGCTCTACAAAGATGGGGAACACTTTGAAAATGCAGTGTATGGAATGAATAAAATGTAGTGTGTTTCTTGTAAGTTGACTTAAAAAAACCCAGGAGCTTTGAACAAATGCCAGCTGTTACATCAGTCCTGTTTGTAATCTTTCTTGCTGATCTGTGACCTTGACCTTGTACTTGTACTTGTTTGTATGTCAAATCTATTTTAGGGATGGACAAACCATAGTTCAGTTTAATAGGCTTTATACTCCAACCTCACAGGATGTCCCACTGCAATATAAAAATTAAAGCAATTAATTGAGGAAGTTATCCCATTTCAGTTTTTTTCCTGACTGCTTATAGTCTTAAAATCATGCCTTTGAAACTTGGTTCGACTGACACCATAATAGTTTTGTTTTTGTTTGTGTAATCTGGAAGATATTTTCTAGAAAGTGCATGCTTTGTTAGTCTTAAGAATGCTAAAACCCTTTTTTTTTTTAATTGTTATATATTAGATCTTCTGTTTGATGATTGGATTCCCCTCTTTCCAGTAGAATATGATCTTTGTTACATACAAAACCTCTGCAGCTCCCGAACATATTGGTTTGCTTTTGTTATTACTTAAGTTTTGTACACAGCCATCATAACATTTAGCTTTCAGATAGATGATACTTATTCAATGTCTATTTAGACCCCCAAGTCAGGAGTCCATCTCTATTCAGCAAAGTACTTGAGCGCATGCTTAACTTCAGTATGTGCTTAAATGCTTTGCAGAATTGAGGCCATGGAACAAATGACCTTTTTTTTTTTTTTTTTTTATATGTACAGTGAAATTGTTGGAATGGTGATGATAACTTTCTAAGTCTATTAATAAGCAGTGGTGGCCAAAAATTAGTTGTTTGTGGGATTATAAGCAAAATGTTGCCTTGACTTTTTTTTACTTTGGGGGGAATGTTTTATGTATGCACAACCTTAAACTTTTTTCAGAGCTCAGTAAGTGCCTATGTACTTTTTTGTTGTTGTTTTATATAGCTTTTAAATGAGTCTGAGTACCTGTCTTACCTTTCTTGACATTTAATGGAACAAGCAGTGAAGATAAATAGCCTTTTCTTGCTATTTTGCAATTATTTTCTTGCTTTAGCATTCATGAAAGACAGATATAAAACATACTGGTAAGAGCTGTTTCCACAACTTTGTGACAGCATATCATCTTTTTGCTTAAAATGCTTGTCATTTTTATCAACATAAAATTTGAGGAATTACTTCAGAGTATGTCCTTGTGTTGAGCATTTAGGGTAGTTAAGCCCCAGCATCTTTCCCCACCCCTTCAATCATAGCTTTGTGGCAGTGAATATAGAATAACATTCTTTATTCGGGTTAAAGTAGCGATACAACTACTCGAAAAACATACTGATCCTATAGCTGGCTTGTGTTCGTAAGTGAGGAGGTTGCAGCCTAGTTTTTGATGTTTTGAGTATTATTATTTGACATTCATGTACAATATATTGTTACTTTTTAACTAACTGTGCAAATAATATTTAGGATTCATGTTGTGAGCAATTCTCACGGTCATTCTTGCACGGTGGCTAAGTTATGGTGGAGTTGCCATAACATTCCTTACTGTATGTTGTTACTCTCTGAAATATTTCCTCCTTAGTTTTATATAGCGCTAGCTTTCAGGTTGCATCTTTATTTCCAGTAAATAGTATGGCCTCTCTGGAGAAAAATCAATTTTACTTTGTAGTAGAGATTTTCTGCTAATGCAAATAGTTCCTGTCCTACTTGACAGAAATTGTACAGGTCTTCTGCATGCTAAGTCGTTTGTGATTTGAGAGACTAACAGTACCAGTTAACATGGGGGCCATTGTTTAAAGATGGTGGTATGATATTGCACATGGATTTTTCATTTTATCGTGGTGGTAAGACAGGATCACTGAATTCTGCCCTATCATGTTCCCATTAGTAAGAAACTATGGTTTGTTTGTTTTATTATTGTTATAATCTGTTTTGAGGAAAACATTCAAGAAAATGACCCACATCAAAAATTATACATCATATCATTCGTCTCAAAGTGGATGAATTGGTGTCACAGTACCTTGGTTACTAAGCATTGCTTGCTTCTCACCAGGCACTGAGCTGAAAATGTGCCTTGGTGCACATGCATTTGATGATGATGATGATGATGATAAAAATAATAATAATAAAAAAAACTACAATGGGAGGTTACTTTTCAATGTGAATGTCACCAACCGTTTAAAGCTACTCCAGCAATTCCAGTAGTACTACTGAGAATTTTAAAACTTCATGCAATAGAGAAATTGGCCACTATGTTTATCGTTCTACAACAGGTATGAGGTCAGAGTTCCGTGGAAACACATCATCTGTGAGTATTGATCAAGCCTCAGTGGCATGACTGTCCTGAGGAGAATATCGATTTCTTCACTGTATATTAATAAAGTTTCATTCTTTGGGAGTTGGCAAGTAAAATGCTTAATCGGTGATTCATTGTCACAAGTTTAAGGATAATAGGAATATAGTTGGTGAGATTTAATTTTAAATTTAGAATTAAATAAGTATCGAATAGGATTTGAAAGAAACTTCCTCTTTTCATCCCTTTTTTATCCACCAGTCTTGTATTTGACTGTGAATTAGACAGCTCCATTTTCAGCTGTCAATCATGAAAGCAGATGTTGCTATTTATTTTTGTCTTATTATTCTTAAAAATAGCCTGACTGAAATTTAACAATAACATTTCCTTTCGTTGCTTCACTCTTTGGGCATAGATCATCACTGTATCAAAATGATCAGTTGCATATTTCACTGTCGAGGTTTGGTTTTCTCTTCTCTTGCCGCCCCCCCCCCCTCGACCCCCTGACCTCTTCTGTGTTTTTGAGTACTCTTCAGTCTGTTCTTCCTTACATCTCCTTTTTTCTCCAGTAGAAGCAGGTTATTGACAGGGACAGTTCTAGGTGTCAAACACTCAATCTGACTTTGTGACTGACATTATAGGTAGGGCTACTTCCCTTGACTGTCAGAATAATGGACAAAAGACTTTACAAACTTATCAATTTCTAGGTTAGAACATTACAGGTTAGAAGATCCTAGATTTCTCCTATAGGCTTACTTTTCTTTAAGTAGCCAGTGGCATAGGGTGACAGTTGTTTATAAAAATATAATAAAATGTATATTATTTAAACTACATATTCTTTTTTTTAATTTACACCTATGGTTAAGGGGTTTTAAGAAGTCCTGTGATATTTGTGCATTGTTAAAGATGCTAAATATAAACATATAGAAGAGTACCTGATTCTTCCAGTAGTATTTGCAAGGGAAAAAATTGACTTTCTGAATGTGGAAGGCTTGTGACAGAAACTTTCTCTGATTTAATTTGTCTATAATTACATGTGAGCGTTATACCCATCAGCAACTCTGTAGGTGTATTCAAAAGTTATAATAAATTCCTACTGCTTATCCTGCCAACTGAATTTCAGTCAAATTCTCTCCCACCCAATAGAAAACCTTGGAAAACAAATGAATGTAGGGCAACTTCCTAATGTCACCAAGTCCAGGCTCCGAATGATCCATTGTGGAAAGTGAGTGCCAAAGCTGAGAATCCATCCCTTCCTAACAAACCGCTCCCATTTAAGCCAGGCCATTGTTAGATAGGACACCTGAACTTATCACAGCTGTCATAATATCAGAAGGAGAAAGCCAGGACCCGAACCATCTGGGACTCGGTAGGGCAAAACCAGTGCCTCAGACCTTGCTCAGAGAGCAGTTCTTGCCAGCATGGATCGCAGGAGTTTCCGAATGATTCTAAGGTGTAGCCCCACATAGGGGTGCCTTTCAGTAATATGTTGTAAAGAGGCTAAAAATCTGGATAACTCCTGGTGAGGTCAGCAGCAGCCTAATTCACAGGTTCTAGTATGTGCCATCCCTCAGCACTTCCAGAACCTTAACTGGCTCAAGTTCACACAGAGAAGACACTCTCTTTTTATTGCCCCAGAGTGACAACTGTGCTGCAGCAGAGAGAGAGACAGGTTGGTCTAATTATTATCTGCAAAATAATTTTGAAATTTTCTCAGTGAGAAAACACTCCATTCTGTCGCAAGATGCAAACAGAATAGAAGTTCTGACATCCACGAATTTCTGGATGCTGTGTTGGAAGTGAAGAGATAGGTAGGACCAGGAAAGGTTCAGAAATAGTCCGTTTTAGTTTAGTGTTAGTATGACTTTGTTCTAAAAGTGCATTTGTGTGTGTGTGTGTGTGTGTGTGTGTGAGAGAGAGAGAGAGAGAGAGAGACACTGTATGTGCACTAAAGAATTGGCTTAAATATATAAACATACAGTTCATACGTGTGTAACTTGGTGAATAAGGTGGATTTGCCTCACCCAAGAATGACACTTATGCATTCTCTTGGTTTGTGGGTAGATGAACTATCTGTTTAAACAAGTTTGAGATGGGTCAGTATTTTAATGGTGCAGGAGACACTATAAATGTGTTTCTTTCAGTAGATACAATTTAGCTCAGAAAAGTGCTATGTCCCAGTAGGATATTTTGGGATGCAGGCAGGGCTTGGAATCAGCTGGTTTGTGGTAGTACCAGGTACTGGCACCTCTCTCAGGCTGCTACCAAGGTTTCCAGAAACTCCATTTTCATCTTTAAAAAAAAAAAAATCATCTAGCTTTTATGATTAAAAATTTTGACCATGTAATTGATACAAATATATCTACCTGAGTCTGCAGAGAGCCTGGAACAATAGAGGTGTGAACTGTGCCAGTCATCTCAGTGAGGTGTCCAGTGACGATGATTTAAATGTTAACTGTTTCATTCCTCATGTCAGAAGGAAGAGAGGGACCATCACAGATCTGCACAATTAATCTACTGTGAATGAAGTCTCACTTTAGTACCAGAAGTAAATGACAATTGAGAGATACCACCACTTATCTTTTCACTGGTCATAAAGAAGCGAAGCCTAAAGAGCCCAGTGTTGCTCAGAGAGCTGTATGTTCATATTTTGAACCTCTCCACAAACTGCTGTTAGTAAGGTCTTTCATTTTGATGGTTCACACGGGTGGAGATGAATTTGTGGGCAGCGCTTGGGAGAGTACCTCCACCTTTTCCCCCACAAAATTTGACCCCTGGGTGCAGGAGATGTATTCGTTCGGATGAAATGTAAAATCGGGGTCTTGACAGCTGTGGCTATTAAAGAGCACAATGCTAGTCAAAAGGTATCTAACATACATGTGTATCATGTTGTGTTCTATAATTTGAGAAATACCAGAAGGTATTGTAATATATACAAACACATTAATTTCCTCATTTAATGTATACAGACCTGATGTTGCATTAACCTGTGGTCTGACCACAGTTCTCCCTTTGTCTTTTTGCTGACTCTGGTTTCTGGTTCTTTTTCCTTCCTATCCTGATCCTTCTCCCTACCCCCCAACAGCACCCTCCCTACACGTGCCTGCCCAGGCTTCTCACTGATTATGCAGAAGCACTAATATAGCTCCCCGCCCCCCCTCCCTACCTCCACCCCAGAGACAGGCAGGCTGTGGAAATGTAAGCCTGCCCCTCTCTGTATTACATGTCCTCTCAGAGCTCCTTATTGCCAGTGAGGTGACCCGCTGATAACTCATGTAGAATTTCCCTGTGAAACTTGGGGGAAGGAGAGAGACATTGTCTCCTGGGAATCTGAACAACCTTGCCGCACGGGAGGAGGGGAAATTTTGTGCACAGCTTCCACCTCCTTGTTTGAATGTAGGGGGGCATAGCTGTAACCAAAGTTTGTTGCATTTAATTTAATATTTGTCTTATAAAATAAAATAAAAATCAAGTGAGGAGGCCTATGTTCTGCTTCGTCTGCCAGAGCAGTCATCCTTATGCTGTTTCTCAGGTGTTGGGTTACTGCTACTGAATTTGATTGAACAGTCTGTCACTTTGTTCTCACTGACAAAAACATTTGTTGTTAGCCAGGAGTTTTGTGTTCATGTCAATTTTGTGTGACTGCAATCTTCACAATGTTGAACTGTTCACATGCTGTGATGAAATGGTACGTTTTGACTCCTTGAGCAAGGATGTCCTCCAATGTGGAATTGGTTTTCTTGAGGATTATTTTAAATTGCTTAATTGATGTTAAAGAACTAATGTGAATATCTGGCCTGATGTGTTTTAGTGTTAGAATACAGAAGTATGCATGTTGTGGTGGAGGGTGGGGAGAGAGAAACCTATTATACCCCCTTTTATGTTCAATAGCTTTTGTTTGTTCTCAATATCAAGAATATTTATGGGTTGATTTTAAATTAAAATATGTTTTATGGTCCAAATTAATTTAAAGAACTGTGTGTATCTTAATTTCATGTACCAGCCAGTTGTCACGCCTTCTCTTGTACAGTATGATCTTAGCATTATGAATTAATTCAACAAAACAAAGTAAAACAATGAGAGGAGAAGGTTTATTCCTCTTCCACCGTTTTGTCACCAGAGGGATCTCCCAGGTGATGCATATATAATGCATAATGGCTTATCTAGACTATGGATAATGATGATGTCTTATCATTCTAGAATTCAAGCAGGCAAGTCTGAGCATGTATATAAAGTCTTCCTACAAGCTGTCTAATATTTGCATGTAGCTATGATAAGGAAGGTGTTAAAGCAACCCACTTTCATTAAGCTGTTTCTGTGTTCTTGATGATCAATTCCTAATCTCCTTCTTTACTTCCTCATCCTTATTTAAATTCACCTCTGTTGCTTCACATCTTTATTTCGTTGTTACTTCATATTGAAAAGAAAAAAAAAAAACATTTGAAGGTGGTGAGCCTGGTTCTTCACTGCCTTGCATCCTTATGCAGTCATTTACACCTGCGCAAAGTGAATTCAAAATACTACCATTTTGGTTTGGAAACATTTTGCACAAGTGTAAATTACTGCACAACACATAAAGTCACACAGAATCCGGCCATGTACTGCCAGTGATGGTGGGGCACTCATCCAGTCCTGTGCAAAACGTACTGTTCAGGAAAGACTGTGGACTAGTGGGTACAGCAGTGGACTAGGACTTAGGACTCCTAAATTCTTTTCCCAGTCCTGCCACTTGCCTGTTGTGTGATCTTGGGTAAGTCTATTCACCTTTCTGCAACTCTCCTTCCATAGAGAGGTAGGAATGCTGGTCTGGTGGCTAAAACACTGGACTGGGATTTAAAAGACCTGGGTTTATATCTGGCTCAGCCACGCTTCCTGTATGGCCTTGAGCAAGTCAGGTTAATTCACCCTGTGCCTCAGCTAATTCATCCATACTTCAGAGTTGTTGTGAAGATAAAATCCATTAATGATTGTGAGGTGCTCAAATGCTAAGGTGATACGGCCATATAAGTAGGGAGATAGATGAGAAATTGTGTCGTTTTTTTGCAAATACGAGTCTAGCATAGCAGGAGACTGGAGAGTTAGAAGTTTGCAGTTTTGGGGTGGGGTGGGGCACTAAGAAAGGTATGTCACAGATCCAGCTGAACACTTCCCAAACTGATCCTTATAACCAGCAAGATTTTTGAGGTTTAGTTGCACCTTCTGTAGTTTTCCTTTCTGTTACTTTTTGCTAAATTAGTCCATTTGTGTGTTCCAAGGAATTGCATTTGAGTCCCAGAATTGGAAAGTGCAGTAACCTGTGACCGCATTAACTTGCTCTTTTCCCCTCCATAGTTTGGATACCCACCTTCTTTATGAGAATTCCTGTAGGGATCCTTCCAGCCATTGCAGATTCTCTAGATTTATGGCTTTAGTACATAGAGCTACTATTCTCCATGAGACATAGTAGAGGTGGAGGGGAGAGATCTCCATGTTACCCAGCCAAAGAATTCCAAGGAAACATCATGAGAATAAATGTGACTACCCCTGAGCAGGAATAGCCCTTCAACTGGAATGATCTTCTAGTCCAATATAATTTACTTTCATTATTGATGCCTTAGAAATTTATTCTTTGTTTTAAATGCAGTTCTGAGATAATGATGATACTGCAGTAGTTGCTAAAATATCTGAGAGTAGAAAAATGGTGCAAGAATTAATTCTGGATTTGATTCATTGGACTAGAGATGTAATGTGCATATGTACATAGTGAACTAAATAGGAGAATGACAATTCTTTATGGTCTCAGATTAGGTTTTAAACTGCTGTTTAGAAATAGATTCATTCTTATAACTTTTCATTATTTTAATGGGGTCTTGAAAGTTCCTTTGTCTCTTAAGTAGTGGTTTAACTTTTGAAAAGATGTTTTCAGAAAATTAATTACCTTTGGCTGCAGTGGTAGCTGCTTATTATCAAAAAAGGCTAAAATGTACATTTTAGTCACTTGATTTTATTTTCCCATCTTTTGAAGTCACCAAAAGTATAGTCTCTGGTAGCAAATCTGTTGACACCTGAAAGTTATTGCCATGGTTCAGGGTAGGTGTACCTTTATCCCCACCAACCAGTCTCTCCCTGGGCACACCTTTCAAGTGACAGTCCCAGCACCTGCTCTCCTCAGAGTGGAATCCTACAATTCACCCCACTTGTATACTGCTGCTTCAAGTTACAGTACGTCTGTTTACTAACAGTTTTGCCTTAGCAGATCCAAGTAGGTTTGCCCCCTGCTTTTAGATTTCAGTCCTACCTAAAGCTTGCCCTTCCCTTCAAGATTTAGCTAGACTCAGCTACTCCCATGGACCTTCCTTCCTGCTTCTGGGGACTGGGATTCCCTCTGCTTTTCTGCAGATCCTCCCCTTTCTCTCCGCTTCAGGGCTACGACTTTTAAGCCCTCCTCCCCCCCAAACTCTTTGTTTCATTTTCACCACTTGGATTTCTTTCTCCTCCCCACCCTTCTCCTTGGGTTACCAGCCAACCTGTTGACCAGAGTATAGTGGGGTTAAGAGGTCAAAGGAATTGACACCTGTACTGTTTGTTAAACACAGGTAATTGGGCTATCTACAGCCCTTGATTTGGTTTCTGCAGATATGCAAAAACCACTCAGAACTGAGTTAACCCTTTTCACCTCTATAGCAGATAACATAATAATAATCTAATAGAGGTACACATCATATTCATAAAAAATAATGTGGATAATCTTACTATACCCAAGAGATGGTGAACTAATCTTTTTGGATCTTGTTGCAATGGAAAGTATTATATTTTTAGTTCAGAGACAATACATATGCTGTACTTGGTCTGCTTATCTGAATATTTGCTTAATTTATCCATTAGTTTGTCATAATATTTAACTAAGTATCTAACTCTAGAGGTACATATATATGTTAAAGATCCATTGCAGTAAGGTTACTGGTTTGTTCAAGGATAAACACATTGCTGAAGGTTTCTTTGTTTCTCTCTTTCTTCCAGTTTGTCTCCTACAATCTTGCCTCTTTCTCTTTGCTGCTGTACGTAGCTTCTGTAATACTGTGTATTAATAACTTACCGGTGTATATATAATTATGAACTTTAAAAGATCTTTGTAAATCTCTCAACCCCGTATCTCCGATGTTTGTATCCTCAATGCTGCTGATCTACCTTTGTGTTGTTTTCTAAACCTGATCTCAGTTTCCACATAGCCATAGTATTGAGCAAGGAGTGGAACAAATGTGTGAGAGACAAAGAGGCCTTTGAAATCTGCAGTTTTGAGACAAATGCCTTTTAGATCCAGACCCAAAAAACTGCAACTAGCTACTCTGCTTCCCATCAGAAACATGAAACCTGTATTTCATCCTCTGTACCTGACTTCTTGCGACTCAGCTTAACTCTCTTCACAGATTTGCTCAGCCCATTTTACCTGTTATAAAAACATACACAATTGGTGTACAATATTCCATAACTGATCCTTCACTTGCTCCAATTAATTGTCTTATTAAAAGGGCTGGAGTAGTCCTCATTCCTCATACTTTTATGTATTTTTTCAGATTTAATTTTTAGCAAATGGCTGCTTTGATCAATCTATCAGTTTCTCTAAATTATCAATTTCTCCTGCTGTGAGTAATTATTAAAAAAAAAAAAAGGGAAATCACTCCTTATGCAGTTTCTATGAGTAAACTAAACTGTCTATGGATACCATCTACTATCACAGAGCTCTTATCACCTGAGGGATTTGCATAAATACAATGTCTTCGTTTAATTACTCAGAGCTGGAGAGATTTAATTTAAATCAAGTATTGGCATAACCCGTAGAACATTAGCTAAAGTCTTTAATTTAAAAGTTACCTGCAAAGGATTTCTTTAATGTTGCGCTTTCTTTATTATTTTGTATGCTATCTGAAGAAGGTTTGAAAATATATATATATTTTTCCCCCTGTTTGTGTGTGGGTTTTTTGTTTTTTCATCTCAAAAATATCAAGAATGTGTAGTCTTGTTTTCTCTGGTTTTGCTGAAGGTCCTCTTAGAAAGATTATAATATGTTTATTGTAAACTCTGATACCTTTAATTGGAGGGGGAGGGATGCAGAAATTTTAACAAAGTCCTTTCTCCAAAATGTTAATTGTTAACAAAACCAACCTCAACTTTCAATCGCTTGACTTTGGCGATGACATTTCATTCATTCATCAGTTGTCATGGAATCTCTCCAGGGCAAACAAAATCTGGATTTCTCCTTTTCTAATAATACCTCGAGTTTTACCCTGTTCATGTCATTTGTCCTGAAATACCAAAGCAGAGTTAACTTGGATTATCATAAGTCTAGGAATAGTAGGACTTGTGTGTTTAAACCATTCAAGGATGAATACAATTTTTCTAGTTATAAAAGAAGTTAAATTATTTCTAAAAGGAATCCTCTTGGGCCAAATGTTCAGGGCCGCCCGGGAGGGCAACTGGGGCAATTTGCCCCAGGCCCCCGGCCCCGGAGGGGCTCCCGCGAGAATACAGTATTCTATAATATTGCAACTTTTTTTTATGGAAGGGGCCCCTGAAATTGCTTTGCCCCGGGCCCCCTGAATCCTCTGGGCAGCCCTGCAAATGCTGCCTTCAAAGTCTTCTGTGGACTCTGGATTCTCCTCTGAAATGTGCAAACACAGCAGGAGTAAACCATTTCCCCCCCTGAATACACAGCATACCCAAATATTTGAAGAAATTAGGTTGTCACAGGGTGATCCACTGTAGTCCTTTCTTGCCTTAAATGCAAACCACACCCACTTTAGGTCTTCTTCACCACCACCACCACCACCATGCTTTATTATACTGTTCCAGCAGACCACCGCCTGTAGTGCTATTTGCATATTTACAAGTCCTAGCCAGCTCCTCCACAGCTCTGCCTTCCTTCAGCCTCTCAGCTCCCCCCTTTCAGGGCTTCCTTCCTCTTTGTTTATCATGCTGGGGTTACTTCCCCCTCTAATTAGCCCTTCAGCTGTATCTCTGCTTTTAACTGATCCTCTAATTTAAGTCCCAGTAAATTTTATATTGGTGGGAATTTCAGTGACAGGGTACTGAGTCAGCTCCTGACTCAGCACCTCTATTACACAGCCTTGGGCCTGGTCTACACTATGAGTTTAATTCGAATTTAGCAGCGTTAAATCGAATTAACCCTGCACCCGTCCACACAACGAAGCCATTTATTTCGAAATAAAGGGCTCTTAAAATCCATTTCTGTACTCCTCCCTGACGAGCAGAGTAGCGCCAAAATCGATATTGTCATTTCAAATTAGGGTTAGTGTGGCCGCAATTCGATGGTATTGGCCTCCGGGAGCTATCCCACAGTGCACCATTGTGACCGCTCTGGACAGCAATCTGAACTCGGATGCACTGGCCAGGTAGATAGGAAAAGCCCCGCGAACATTTGAATTTCATTTCCTGTTTGCCCAGCACAGGAGAGCATAGGTGACCACAGAGAGCTCATCAGCACAGATAACCATGCAGGCCAATAATCAAAAAAGAGCACCAGCATGGACTGTACGGGAGGTACTGGATCTGATCGCTATATGGGGAGAGGATTCAGTGCTAGCAGAACTTCGTTCGAAAAGACAAAATGCCAAAACTTTTGAAAAAATCTCCAAGGGCATGATGGAGAGAGGCCACAGTAGGGACTCAGAGCAGTGCCGTGTGAAAGTCAAGGAGCTCAGACAAGCCTATCAGAAAACAAAGGAGGCAAACGGTCGCTCTGGGTCAGAGCCGCAGACATGCCGCTTCTACGCTGAGCTGCATGCAATTCTAGGGGGGGCCGCCACCACTACCCCACCTCTGACCGTGGATTCCGAGGCGGGGGTAATCTCATCAGCCACACCTGAGGATTCTGCGGACGGGGAAGAAGAGGAGGAGGACGAGCTTGCGGAGAGCACCCAGCACTCCGTTCTCCCCAACAGCCAGGATCTTTTTCTCAGCCTGACTGAAGTACCCTCCCAAGCCCGTACCCAAGACCATGACCCCATGGAAGGGACCTCAGGTGAGTTTACCTTTTAAAATATAAGACATGGTTTAAAAGCAAGCGTTTTTTAATGATTAATTTTCCCTGAGGACTTGGGATGCATTCGTGGCCAGTACAGCTACTGGAAAAGTCTGTTAACGTGTCTGGGGATGGAGCGGAAATCCTCCAGGGACATCTCCATGAAGCTCTCCTTGAGGTACTCCAAAAGCCTTTGCAGAAGGTTTCTGGGCAGTGCAGCCTTATTCCGTCCTCCATGGTAGGACACTTGACCACGCCATGCTAGTAGCAAGTAATCTGGTATCACTGCATGACAAAGCCTGGCAGCGTATGGTCCCGGTGTTTGCTGGCATTCAAGCAACATCCGTTCTTTATCTCGCTGTGTCATCCTCAGGAGAGTGATATCGCTTATGGTAACCTGGTTGAAATACGGGAATTTAATTAAGGGGACAGAGGTGGCCGTTCCTACTGGGCTGTTTGCCTGTGGCTGAAAAGAAATCCTTCCCTGCAGTTAGCCAAGCG
>NW_020664389.1:5524242-5524906 GCF_002925995.2 Terrapene triunguis
GGGGGGGCCGCCACCACTACCCCACCTCTGACCGTGGATTCCGAGGCGGGGGTAATCTCATCAGCCACACCTGAGGATTCTGCGGACGGGGAAGAAGAGGAGGAGGACGAGCTTGCGGAGAGCACCCAGCACTCCGTTCTCCCCAACAGCCAGGATCTTTTTCTCAGCCTGACTGAAGTACCCTCCCAAGCCCGTACCCAAGACCATGACCCCATGGAAGGGACCTCAGGTGAGTTTACCTTTTAAAATATAAGACATGGTTTAAAAGCAAGCGTTTTTTAATGATTAATTTTCCCTGAGGACTTGGGATGCATTCGTGGCCAGTACAGCTACTGGAAAAGTCTGTTAACGTATCTTGGGATGGAGCAGAAATCCTCCAGGGACATCTCCATGAAGCTCTCCTGGAGGTACTCCAAAAGCTTTGCAGAAGGTTTCTGGGCAGTGCAGCCTTATTCCGTCCTCCATGGTAGGACACTTGACCACGCCATGCTAGTAGCAAGTAATCTGGTATCACTGCATGACAAAGCCTGGCAGCGTATGGTCCCGGTGTTTGCTGGCATTCAAGCAACATCCGTTCTTTATCTCGCTGTGTCATCCTCAGGAGAGTGATATCGCTTATGGTAACCTGGTTGAAATACGGGAATTTAATTAAGGGGACAGAGGT
>NW_020664389.1:5525006-5553257 GCF_002925995.2 Terrapene triunguis
GGGGGGAGGAATTGACGCTGAGCTTTTCGCCTTTGGCTAGCAGGGATCTTCCCTGATACCAGCCACACAGTGGGGGGAGGGGTACAGCGAGCATCCCAGATAATTCATGGCGGAAGGGGGGGTGGGGGGTTAGTTTGGTTTCTGCAGGGATATTCCCTGATACTAGCCACGCGGTAAGGGGAGGGATAAAGCGATCATCCCAGAGAATTGGATGTGGGGGGAGGGGTTAGTTTGTTTTCTGCTGCTGACGGTTAACAGGAAAACCGCAGCAGTCAACGGGCTTTGCTTGGTATGTGGGAAAGGAGGGCGCAGAAGCCGAAAGACAATGGCTTACCATGGCCGCATGCAAGCTGAATTCTGTTGCCCGGACCTGCGTCTGTGATCTCTAGCAGCAAAGCCACAGGCACTCAATATTAAGATGGAAAATGCGACCTTGTACTGAAATCACATGTGCTATGTAATGTGAATAGTGTTGTTCACCATGAAAGAGTATAAGCATTGTTCTGTAAAATGTATCATTGTATAAACTTCTCTCCTTTTTTTCATCCCTCCAGCAGCTGCAAATTTTTCAAGCCTCCCTCCTCCGTCCCTAAGGCTATCTCAGATAAGGCGGCGTAGAAAGAGGACGCGAGACGAGATGTTCTCGGAAATAATGGAATGAACCCGCAATGAAAGAGCTCATTTGAATGAGTGGAGGGACACGGTATCTAAGTACAGGAAAGATGCCAGTGAACATGAGGTCATGAGGGACGCTCGAGATGAGAGGTGGCAGGCTGCAACGCTGGGGCTCCTGCGTGATCAAACGGACATGCTCCGGCGTCTGGTGGAGCTTCAGGAACGGCAGCAGGATAACAGACTGCCACTGCAGCCGCTGTATAACCTCCCTCCCCACTCACCATGTTCCATAGCCTCCTCACCCAGATGTGTAAGAACGCGGGGGGGAGGGTCCGTGCACCCTCCCACTCCACCCCAGTGGACAGCCCAACCAAAAGGCTGTCATTATATTGAATTTTTTCAGTGGCCTTTTACTTCCCTCCTATCCTCCTCCCAAACCTCACCCAGGTTACCTCGTCGGTTCTCTCCCTATGTTTATAATCAATTAATAAAGAATACATGATTGTTAAACGATAGTGACTTTATTTCCTTTAAAAGCAAGCTGTGATTTAAGGGAGGAGAGTGGTTTGCTTACAGGGAATGAGTCAATCAAGGGGGTGGGTTTTCAACAAACAGAACTTTCACACCGTAGCCTGGCCAGTCATGAAACTGGTTTTCAAAGCTTCTCTGATGCGCAGTGCTTCCTGGTGTGATCTTCTAATCGCCCTGGTGTCTGGCTGCGCATAATCAGCAGCAAGGCGATTTGCCTCAGCCTCCCATCCCGCCATAAAGGTCTCCCCCTTACTCTCACAGAGATTGTGATATTGGTTTGGCTGAGGTCTGACCAAGTCAGTAACGAGCACCAGCGACCTTTTAAACGGCCAAATGCACATTCTACCACCATTCTGCACGTGCTCAGCCTGTAGTTGAATAGCTGCTGACTCCTGTCCAGGCTGCCTGTGTATGGCTTCATCAGCCATGGCATTAAGGGGTAGGCTGGGTCCCCAAGGATAACTATAGGCATTTCAACATCCCCAACGGTTATTTTCTGGTCCGGGAAGTAAGTCCCTTGCTGCAGCCGTTTAAACAGAGTAGTGGTCCTGAAGACGCGAGCGTCATGAACCCTTCCCGGCCAGGCCACGTTGATGTTGGTGAAACGTCCCTTGTGATCCACAAGTGCTTGCAGCACCATTGAAAAGAACCCCTTGCGGTTTATATACTGGGTACCCTGGTGCTCCGGTGCCAAGATAGGGATATGGGTTCCATCTATCGCCCCACCACAGTTAGGGAATCCCATTGCAGCAAAGCCATCCACTATGACCTGCACATTTCCCAGAGTCACTACCTTTCGTAGCAGCACCTCAGTGATTGCTTTGGCTACTTGCATCACAGCAGCCCCCACAGTAGATTTGCCCACTTCAAATTGATTCCCGACTGACCGGTAGCTGTCTGGCGTTGCAAGCTTCCACAGGGCTATCGCCACTCGCTTCTCAACTGTGAGGGCTGCTCTCATCTTGGTATTCTGGCGCTTCAGGGCAGGGGAAAGCAAGTCACAAAGTTCCATGAAAGTGCCCTTACGCATGCGAAAGTTTCGCAGCCACTGGGAATCGTCCCACACCCGCAACACTATGCGGTCCCACCAGTCTGTGCTTGTTTCCTGGGCCCATAATCGGCATTCCATGGCTATAACCTGCCCCATTAACAGCATGATCTCCAAAGCACTGGGTCCCGCGGTTTGATAGAATTCCATGTCCATGTCCTCATCACTCTCGCTGCCGTAGCCTACTCCTCGCTGCCTGGTTTTGCAGGTTCTGGTTCAGCATAAACTGCACGATAACGCGCGAGGTGTTTACAATGTTCATGACTGCTGTCTTGAGCTGAGCGGGCTCCATGTTTGCCGTGGTATGGCGTCTGCACTGTTCACCCAGGAAAAAGGCGCGAAACGGTTGTCTGCTGTTGCTTCCCTGGAGAGGGGGGAGGATGTACCCAGAACCACCCGCAACAATGTTTTTGGCCCCATCAGGCATTGGGATCTCAACCCAGAATTCCAATGGGCGGAGGAGACTGCGGGAACTATGGGATAGCTACCCACAGTGCATCGCTCCGGAAATCGACGCTAGCCCCAGTACATGGACGCACACCGCCGAATTAATGTGCTTAGTGTGGCCGCATACATTTGACTTTATACAATCTGTTTCCAAAATTTGAATTATATAAATTCGGATTAATCCTGTAGTGTAGACACACCCTTGGCAAATGCGGTGCTAATAAACTAACTACTTGATGTTCTCATTAGGAACCCAGATTTTCAGGGATTACTGATTTTAATTCACATTGAGGTGATATTTGGTAAGAGTCTGCCCCGGGGCTCATTGTTTGGGAGAAGCTGTAACTTATTAAACAGCATTTAGTTAGATGAATCCAAACGTAGCATCTCTCTTTTGGTCTTGTTCATATCCTTGGATAAATGTAGAAACAACCATAGTTAACTCTGTTATAAAGTATGGGTAGTGTGTGTGTCTGTATCTCTGAGAGCAAAGCTGAGATTTCAGTAATCTTTAGATGACTTTAGACTTGGTATTACTATAAAAATACTGGTACGTAATCTATTTTATGACTGATTTGTAGGGATTCATTATACTGCTTGAAATATGAAAACTGAGGGATTTGCACAGCTTGAGTATATAGGTTACAAAAAGTATGCATTTTTAACTGTTCTAATGACATTTTCAGAACTGAGGTGTCCCTTTAAGCTATGTCTGTATCTCTTGGGTGAAATTCTGGTCACAGTACAATCAACAGCAAAACCTCCTTCTTTACACTGGAATTCACCCTGCATTTATAGGAAGTCATAGAGCCTGATTGATTGGTCTTCCACTTACAACAGTTTACTTCCATTTACTTGAGCATTTTTACACCAGTTGTACTCTGGTATAATTTGAGAGAATAATCAGGCCTATGCAGTGATCCCAATTGTTGCATTGTCCATACAGTAGCCATTCCCTTGGTGACCAGAGTAATACAATTAGGAACTGTTAGACCTAAGAAGTTATTGAAAATGTCTCTCCTGATTCCAGTGCAAGTGAGGTTGTTGGGATTTCCAGAGAAGAATTTTATGATGTTCTTCTACTTTCACTGATGAAAGAATCCAAATAGGTTTCTCTGCATATTCAAATCAAGCTGAGAAATCAAGGGAAACTTCCCTGGAAATTAATATAAAAGTAAAATGCCTCCAAATATCCATGCATTCAGAACTTGACCCCAGCAGCTTTTCTATTCCACCTCCAGTGTGGCTGCTGCTAGTTGGGAGTAGTGAGTGAGGAATAGAGAAGGGTGTATTTGCCAGTGTGCAGTGCAGGGGTCTGTTGTGCCCATTGATAATGGAAGGGGTGATACGCATCTCATGATCAGGCTTCTCAAACTGGGGTACATGAGCTTGATGTTCCGTCTATTTATTTAACAATATTTTTTTAAGAAGATGGTACTTGGAACCAGTAAAGTTAGAGAGCCATAGCTCAGATTTCTGCTGGTTGGAGGGAGGCAGAGAAGTGGCCACATGGATATTTAAGTGTATGATGGATGTTAATGAAAGACTGAGGCAGACTATTTAGCATCAGGGAAAGGAGGGAAATTATTTTTAATTGGCACCTGGTCTGGGATGGCAGCGATTATTTGTTTTTACTTTTAAATCTCCAGTGTGTCATCTGTCTGCCAGGCAGACATAAAAAATGAAGCTACCTATAAAAAAAAATCCAATATAGATTCAAAATGAAGGGTGTTTTTAAGGTTACAGCTTCCCTCTTCTGCCACTGATCGTCATTAATAGTTAGTTTTATGTCCTAATTTATTGACAGGGTGCAGGGTATTCTGTGTAAGCTTTATTTGCTAAAGATAATGTAACTTTGAAATATATGCCGACTTAATAATTTTTTAAACTGTGAAGTTTTGAAATACATTGGGATTTTCCTTTATGTACTACTTTTCTTTGTTTTGTGCCAGAGAGTACATACTTAGAGGTGTATTCATGACCCCCTCTAATACCTAGGCACATGAGGGTTTGTGTTTCCTCTACATTTTAATTCTCTAGGATAATTTGAGTGATTTTATTTATTTTAGGTGTAGGCTTTATATACTTTAGTTTTTCTTTAATTTGGCTATTTATTACATATGTATTGCTAGTTATCTGCAATGATCTAGGAAATGTGACGTTAAAAAAAAAAAGTATGTCCTGTGCTATTTGAGTGTGTCTTATGTTCTAGATCTCTCCCTTGTATCTTTTCTGAGACCATTTTTATTTGTCTTTTCTCTTTAGGAATTTGACATGCATGATGGAGGTGAAAAAGGATGAAAAACAAGCTGCTGTCCTGGACAAACGTGAAGAAGATGAATGTTTAGTAGAACTTCATTACATTGGAACCATGTTCTAAGTAATTCTTCTAGACATCTTTCATAAATATTTTATATATCTACAGAGACTGATATGACTGAAAATTTGGCTCATCAGCAATATATGCTGGAAGAAGCCTGCATGGAACGTAACATTTGTTTTAGTTCAGATTATGTGAAAAAATTATAGACTTCTACTTATTATTTATTAACCTTGCATCTCAATTCAGCCACACCAAACTAGTCTTTAAAGTGAATAGAAGCAGAGTCTTTGTGGATATTTTTATTGAACATGACTCATGGAGAAGAGCTTGGCTCTGAGATGCACCAGGATTCTGTTGTTCTAACTTACCTAGAGGGATTACTAATGCATCAAGCAGCGGGAGGCTCAGGTACTGCAGTTGACAAAAAGCCTACTGGGCATAGTGGAGAGGATCAAAACTTTAAGATTTCTGGAAATATATTTCCCAATTGTCAAAGTAATGGTCCAGTTCTTAACACACATACATATCAGGGATCTGGCATGTTGCATCTCAAAAAAGCAAGACTATTGCAGTCTTCTGAAGACTGGAATGCAGCAAAGAGAAGGCGGTTGTCTGATTCCATTGTGGATTTGAATGGAAAAAAAGAAGCTTTGTTAGCTGGCATGGTTGAAAATGTGCCTAAAGGCAAACAGGATAGCACATTACTTGCCTCTTTGCTTCAGTCATTCAGCTCTAGGCTGCAGAGTGTTGCTCTGTCACAACAGATTAGGCAGAGCCTCAAGGAGCAAGGGTATTCCCTCAGCCAGGATTCTTTACAAGTGGAGAAAGATGTAAGGTGCTATGGTGTTGCAACTAGTCGTTTGAAGACTCTGCTGAAGAAAAGAAAAGCAAAAGATCAAAAGCTTGACACCACTCTGCCTGATGTAACAACGAACCTGCCTAAAGAGAGGTTTATAGAATCTCCACATACAGGGCAGAATGGGCCCAAGGTGATGAATGAGCCTCTCTCATGTGCTGCAAGATTACAAGCAGTTGCAAGCATGGTAGAGAAAAGATCTAGTCCTACTGCTTCGCCTAAACCCAGCGTAGCGTGTAGTCAGCTAGCTTTACTTCTTTCAAGCGAAGCTCATTTGCAGCAGTATTCAAGGGAACATGCTTTAAAAGCACAAAATGCAAATCAGATAGCAAGCGAGAGACTTGCTGCCATGGCCAGATTACAAGAAAGTGCCCAGAAAGACCTTGGCCATTTCAGTCTGTCAAAAGGAATGCCAAGCCATCTTAATGGTCAAATGAGATCATCAACCAAAACAATAACTAACAAGAGCAATATGGCACCATTTCAGAGCCCCATTGGAATCGTTCATTCTCCTCCCAAAAATTTAGGATACAAAAATACATTGGAAAGAAACCATTTAAAACCATCTCCCAGCAACAGTTTGCTTTTACATCTTCTTAAAAGTCAGAATGCAACTAAACAAACAAAAGGGCAAGAGCAGAATGAGAGATCAGGTATTTTTGAGGACAGTAACACACCAACTACTGTGGATGAGTATTCAGACAACAATCCTAGTTTTACAGAAGATGACAGCAGTGATGATGAAAGCTCCCATTCTAACTGTCTTCCTATAGATTTATCTTTCAAACAGAGGACAGACAAACAAGATTCTGGACAGCCTGCTTCTCTAGATAATCTGACTCAGCCATTGTTTCATAATTGGGATCCAAAAATTCCATGTCTAGAGAACAGTATGGAGAATAAAGAAGATAAAGACACTCCTAAAGGTTCTAAACTGAATCCACATCAGAAAGTAACACTGCTTCAGTTATTACTTGGGCATAAGAGTGAAGATAACAAAGAGAAAGATACAGACCCTCAGGGACCACACAGTACAGCTGATGTGGCAAAATTTACTGTACAAACTGGTAAAAGGACTCCTGTGACAGAAAGTCCCAGTGCAAATCGAATAACTCCATTAAGCACTCCACCTTTGCTTATTTCTACAAAAGCAGACTCGCCTATAAATCTCTCACACCAATCTTCTCTAGCAGTCAAACGTAATTCACCACCATATGCTTGCAGCATCCAGCCAGAGAGGTTAATGAATCCAGCATCTAAACATTTGATAGATCTTACAAAAAATAAAGAACTTCAAGGAACTAAACTGAACAGAAATGAAAGTGCACAAAATTCTGCAGCTTTCAGTGCCAGCAAGCTGTTGCAGAACTTAGCTCAGTGTGGAATGCAGACTTCCATGTCAGGTGAAGAGCAAAGAACCAGCCAACAGCTGCTAACAGTAAATACAGATAAACCTGTAGGGTTGATTGATAGATTGAATAGTCCTTTACTTACAAATGTATCAGGTAAATTTGAAGAGAACAACAAAATATTCAATTGTCATCCTACACCCACTGAACAAGGACTTCCCAGTTCAGAAATAGAAAATCTCCTTGAAAGACGCACTGTCCTTCAGTTGCTTCTAGGAACCCCCAATAAAGGTAAAAGTGAAAAGAAAGCGAGGATGCTTTTAAAAGATGAAAGCTCACAAGGGCAGATGGATAAGGCTTTGAGTGAGCAAATATTGACAGTGAAAATAAAAACTGAACCTTGTGAAGAATCAAATGCTCATAATCCAAATGCACAGCCAATAAGAGAGAGTAAGGGTAACAAATTTCAAGGAATAGCTCATTCAGTCCAGAGAAATACAGGTGCCTCTCCAGCATCTGAGGACTTGAAACCTGAGCCTCTTTCACCTGAAGATTTTTCTTTTTCAAAAAATGGCTTGTTAAGTCGGTTGCTGAGACAGAATCAAGATAGTTACCCCATGGATGATCTGGACAGAAGTCACAGAAATAGTGAACTGACACTTCTAGACTCAAAGAGCCTTTGCACCATTCCTAAGAAGAGGAAATTTCATACTGAGCCTTTAGAAAGTCCATTAAAAAAGGTAAAAAGTAATGTGTCTGATGCTTCAAACAATCGCATATCTCCTGCAGAGACATTGTATCGGCCTTTGCTTAACCAGCAAGAGCTGAAATTCAGCAGAAGCGATCTTGAATTTAAATATGCTGCTGGTCATGGTTCAAATAATGAAAGTGAAAATAGGAGTTGGTCTAGAGATAGTAAAGGCTTTAATGTGTTGAAACAACTGCTTCTCTCAGAAAATTGCGAGAGAGATTTTTCACAGCATAGGAATAATGCAGTAACAGAGGGCAAGAAGAAAGGAAACAAAAATAATGTAGCAAATAATAAACCCGAATTTAGCATTTCTTCAATAAATGCATTAATGGGAAATCCTGTGCAACCAAGCAGTTGTGTGGATCACAGGACATTTCAGTATCCAGTAGCAGTGAAGAGTCCTGCTAGTTCCCCCTTCTCTGAACACTTGGGATGTACAGTATCTAGACCTGAATCTGACCAATTTAATGTTTGCCCCATACCCAGTGAAAAAGGCCCCATCAGATGGGTTATCACAGGAATGGACAAGGGTGAATATGAAAAAGACTCCCCAAGACTGACCAAAACCAATCCAATATTGTATTACATGTTACAGAAAGGAGGCAATTCTGTTAGTAGCCAAGAAGCACATAAGGACATTTGGAGTGAACCTTCATTTATGGAAAATTCAACTCCTGTTACAATAAAGGAGGAGTTATTACCTGGCACAGAACCTAAAACTCCTTTCCATAATTTAAGAAGCCCTTACAATAGCCATATGGGGAATAAGAGCTCCCATCAACACAATATGAATGGAGAAGTGTATGGACTCCTGGAAAAAGTGCTAACAATCAAAAAAGAACCAGAGTGAAATATATAGCCAACACAATGAGTTTACAGTCAGTGGGTTTGAATCTCTGAGTTTAATAATAATAATAAAAAAGTATGAACTGGATACTGTATAAATTGAGCATGATTTGAGAAAAGCATGGTCTTATTGAATCATATTTTCATTTGAGAAACTTTTTGTTTTTCTGGTGATATTTAAAAACATGTAGATATGTTTGCTTTACAGTAGATAGTCACAAGGAAACTGTGAGAGTTGTAAGCTGTACAAGACACAATTCTGTATGCATCAAAGTAAGTTATGAATAGTCTGTGACTGAAGTCTTATTTGGAACCACAGGAATTTAGGTATAAAATAAAGTAAGCATACAGCTAAGATGGTGGTAATGCATTCTGCTGCATTTCATACTTTCCACATACATAGTATATTCCCTTTTTTTGGCAGTTTGAGCATAGAGACAATATAACCTTTGATATTTGTTTAATACATTTTGTGAAATTTTAAGATTTTTTTTTTTTTTTTTTTTTTTTTTTTTTAAGAAATGGAACAGTCAGTCCAGGGTAGTACAGCATCACATTTGGTAGTCTGTCAGTGTTAATTAATCAAATGCGCTGAAATGTAATTTTTAGTGCTTCCAAATTTTGTTTTTTATTATTTAATTATTTTTGTGGTTATCCCCAAATTATGGTGTGGTGTCTTCCCCTCCCCACCCCCAGTTCCTTTTGACTAGAGCATTCTGCAGAACCCTGAGTAGTATTCATATAAAATAGGGGTTATGATTAAAGATTGTTTTCTAGTTTTCCTAGCATTATATAAAAAGCAGATTTTAATTTACACTGAAAAAAAAAAGTGGGTAAGTCTTTTTTGTCCACTTTTACATGTTGCTTCCCCTGTCTTAAGCCAGGTCTACAGTCAATATTAAGTTGACCCAACTATGTCTCTCGGGGGTGTGAAAAATCCACACCCTTTGAGCAACATAGTTAAGATGACCTAACCTCCAGTGTAGACAGGGCTAAGTCGGCAGAAGAATTCTTCCATCAATTTAGCTACCACCTCTCACAGAGGTGGATTAACTACCGTCAGTGTAGGAAGTGTCTACAATGCAGTTGTGCCACTAGCAGTTTAAATGCAGACATATAAAGGGAAGGTAAAAATGGCATCTTAGTATTTTGGGATAAACAGACCTGTCCTCTGTGGCCAGAAAACTGCCATTGATTCCAGTTTGTGAAACACATAAGCAAAATCTTTTAACAGGAAGCAACATGGTGCTGAAAAAAACAGTTACTGTGTTTATATAATACATATTCCATATTTCAGTGGAAATTGTGAGATCTTGGTGGAAAACCTGGTGGGTCTTCCTGTAAGTAGAGCCTAATGCATATTCTGCAAGTATTTATTACTCTGTGAGCAGCTGATCTGTGGTTAATACACTGGTCTTTCATCCCTGAAAACCTAGATTCAGAACAACTTGTTAGGTGTCACTGTATGTGAAACTAAAATTGGTGATTTTGTTCTATTCCATAGTGGATAGTGGACATCATCTCAGAAATGGCCTGTCTCCTCTGGTCCCCTGCCTCCACCCAACATTTTGTAACATTGGCAGCATTTTTTCAAAATCAGCCTTGGACTGGAGTAGTGGAGAGTTGTAAGTCAAAGCTGAGATGCATTGAAAGTGGTGGTGTGGGGGAAAAGCTGAGCAGCACATACTTTCCTAGTGGCCAGCCTGAACCCCAAGAAGCATCAAACTTTCATGGAAAAATGTGAAGAATTACCCCCCCCACACACACACACACTCCTGCAAAACCAAAGTAACTGTATTAATAACCATAAGTACTGCTGAACCCAATTTATCCAATACTGGATCGTGTTCTCAATAGCTACTTATTTGATTGAAAATTCTCTATGTTATGAACAAATCCTGATAATACCGAGATAATGAAAGTTGTAGTGTGTTAGGGAACACAAATATTTGACCGTGTCCTATACAAAACATCCCACAAGGTATACAGAGTTACAGAGGGAATAAAAGATACATTTTTGTGTTGTCTGGGCAAAGCTTAATATATTATTGAGCTGTATGAAGGAGATATGTATTTTAAAACTTTCACATGAGTCTAATATTGTTTTAAATTTCATTATCACTAGCCTGACTTCAGCTATGCAGTAAACTACAAAAAAAAGTTTGTTTTGTGTTTGTCTTTAATAGTTAGCATTTATAATAAGTGGCCTGCTGACAAATAAAATATGTCATAGAAATTAATTGTTAACAAGGTAAACTATATTTTAGATTATTGCCATTGGAGTTGAATCTTTTTATATGAATCAGCCTGACATAAATATTAGAAAAAGATGGCATTTGTTCCATCCATGAAACGTGTCTCTTAAAGTCTTAAGTGATTATTTTTCTTGAAATTACATGTATATAGCTATGAAATATAGAATGATATATGGTCTCTAGAATAAATACAAGGCTGTAGTTTACTTGAGGGACACTGCTTACTTCATATACAGTAGGAGGCAGCTTGAATGTGCGTGAAGTAGATGTGATTGGAAAACTTCTATCATAACAAAATTCTGATGAAAAATGGGGGAACATCAGACTTTGCTGTTTTCTAACCAACCCTAGCAAGATGTGACACAAAATCCCTTAGTGGGTGCTTACCCTTGTATTTATTCTATGGTAGTCTATTGTTATTTATAATATATACTTTTTAAAATTGTTTTTTAAAGCTTATGTGACACTTAAGTTAAAATGTTAACTGTTTTAACCGTTAACAATTTAGCTTTCCTTTTTAGATGAGGTTAATGAAAGAGAATTAAAGCTCTCAGACGTCAGTACATTAAAATACAGCATAATATAATTTTAGAACATGTTGACAGAAAAATCTCACCCATGGCAGAATTTGCAATGATGATCAGTAAGACCCTAGAAAAGAGGTGAGGGCACTCTTCTGGCATACAGTTCCTGCTAAACTGGTTACTTAATAGTTTGGTTAGCCCCTGGTGGATGGGGCAAAGCTATTGTCTACATTAGCTTCCCCAATACCAATGTGATTCTTGCCTAGCAAAGAGAATTAAAGCCTGGTTTGCCCCTATCCATATTGGCAAGCTGAAACCAATTAGAAAGGTTTAGCTGAACCTAAAAGGCTCAATAGCCCTCTCTGTTAGCTCTCATCCAGGAGTTATGGGGGAGGAGATCACCAAAATTCTCCTTATGGGTTTCTCTTCCCAATTGTTCCATCAAACAGCATGCAGGGGCAGGGTTTGCTTCACCAGCAAAATAGTCAGTGGGACTGGCTCCCTAGTTGCAGCAAATCCCCAGGTCCTGGAATCCACATGGATTCTGAAGGATCAGTGATAGACTAAGATCATCCATACAGAGGCCCTGTGTTTCTGCACTTTCTCACAGCTCTATCGTTAGCAATCCTCAGCCCCATGATTCAGTAGACCTTTTCTTCCAGGGTGTACGCAGGTGGTGGCTTTCTCCACTACCACTCCTCAAATGGGGGTTCCCAATTGTGGGAGTGGGGGACAAAAGACAATACACCCTGTGAGAGGAAGTGGTTGGGGTTGCAACTTGACCCTTATTTTTTTAGACCTGCATGGAAGGAGCTTAAATTATCATACTGTGGATGAGAATAATAGGCTAGGAGAGGGATGCAGGTTTGGTGAATACTGCTGTGAGACCTGACTAACAAACTCCAGGTTTGCAGCATCATTAGGGTGACCAGATAGCAAGTGTAAAAAATCAGGACGGGGTGGGGTGTAATTAGGTGCCTGTATAAGAAAAAGCCCCCAAAATCGGGACCGTCCCTATAAAATCGGGACATCTGGTCACCCTAAGCATCATGGAGGAAGAGGGGCTTGCACTGCAGCTACAAAGGAGTGCAGAATATTCCTGATAACTGGGGTGGAGAGAGCCAAGAATTGCACTAATTTTCAATGGGAAATGAGGTATGGGGGACTGAGGGCAGAATTGCCGTTTCTGGTTTCTCTTCTGCCTCAGTTTTAGAAGTATAAACCGCTGAGGTGCATGTGACCATAGAAAGAATAAAGGTTAGGGAGGTGTCCACTGATATGACTAAACCATCATTTCAGGTGGAGCAGTTTATGAACATCAGAAGATTGAAATGGAATTCAGCCATATTTGTCTCTTGTTTTAGCCAACTATTGTTTATAACATTTTAAAATGTTTAATTTACATTTTAAAAAAAATAAAGATATGAATGATTTAAAAATTCCCTGCTAAATGTTGTCAGTAAAAGAGTATTACAGCTCTCATTGACGTCTGTGAAATATTACCAGTTTGTTCTCTGCAGCATCTTACAGAGGAGTAAACTGGTAAGTATATATTATATATATTTATATATGTAAATAAATTGACTTGTTAAACATATAATATGTTGAAATTGGTTTTTAAAAGGTGATGTAAATAGTGGTTTCCTTAATGAAAAATACATATTTTGTATTGTTCTAATGGAAAGGAAAAAAACCTTTTAATCTTGTTTTCGGTTATGTATATTCCATGTATAAGTGTAAATATGATCACATAGGTTTAAAAATTTTGCATGTAAGTATACAGTTGCAAGTCTGGAAGAATGTATAGAAAATACCTTTTATTTAAAGTTGTGATTACCTGCTGCATGAAAAGTGCATGGGGGACCCTGTGCATTGGCAAAAATGTCTTAAAGTCAGGTCAGTTCATCAAAACACACAACAGTATTCCATTTCTGGACATGACTTCTGCTGTGGTATTTTAGCTTTGTGAAAGAATGTGCTTCAAATCAAAAGGGTCTTGAAAAAAACCTCAAAACTACTTTTAAAGCATAAAGAACTCACACAATTGTAATCGGTCATACACGTTTTGAACTCCATTTTAAATAACTGAAATATTGTATCAGGAGTATTTCACCATTGTAAAACAATGGAATGACAGTTCTCATTGCCATACATAAGAATTCTGGGGTTTACCGCAACCAAGTTTGTTGTGATGTGTTTTCAGTAATATAACTGGTCTCATTTTTTATTAGAAATTAATTTCTTCATGTGATGTCACAAACCTGTACATACTGCAGAGTGAAGTTTTTTTAAATCTTTCAGTGTTTACTTCCTGCAGAAAATTTGAATAAATGAGAAAAATGCATTGTGTTGATGGTTTTTAAATCTATTTTATTATGTGTCCTTTCTCTGTTTTGAGTCTTTGTGATCCAGTAGCACCACACTAGTAATGTAAACTTTCATCATCCAAAAGTAACTACAGGATTTCAAGGACCCCACATTTTCTTCAACAAAATATCCAGTAAGAAACCCATGAAAATTGGTGGAAATGAGTTAGTAAAACAGATAAGATTCTCAGCCTAAGATTCAACATAATTTTTAATTCAGGTATCTGTATATATGCCCTCCGTAATTGTTACTGTGAAGTTATTTCAACAACGGAGGGATGCAGAATATTGTGTTCCACCACAGAATTTTAAGCAAGTACCAGAAGAACTTGTTCTAGACATACTGTATCTGGAGTTGCACAACTGCAGGAAAGTAATTCAGATTCACTTTAATTGATTATACATTTTCCTTGCCTGCACTGCCAGACAGGATGATAAATATCTGTTCATAAGACTCTTGTCAGGAAACTTCATCTGGAAAGTATGACTTGATGGGGGAGACAGATCCTTCTTCCATTGAAGTTGATACAAAACTCTATAGATTACAGTGGGGTCAGGCCCTTATTGCATGTAACACCTTCTTGTTCTGAAGGAACCCAAAGCACTTCAGTACCCTCCCAGAGTTTCATTGGAGTCAGTAGTTTTACCATGACATTAATTGAGCAGATAGATTATTTTGCTGGCAAATTATGTCACCATAATTGCTAATTTTTTTCCAATTTTTGCAGTCTCTACAAGAAAATCTTAATTTCTTTGTACAATAACTTCTCTGGGGTAAACACACCAACATCAGAGACCTTTTGTTTCAAGTAGGAAGAAACTAGAGATCAATAGGATTCTGAATGGGCATAGGTAGTCTATGCAGAGCTCCTGGTTTGAACAAACATTTGGAATTAGTTTATCCTGAAAAACTGGACAAAATGCTGCTAGCACTCACAATGCTCAAGAGAATATCTTTGATAATATCTACACCCATACAATTTTTCTCTTCACTCCAAACACTTTTATCACACTGAACACTCCATAGGGCTGTTTGTTTCTGGTAAAATATGCTCACCTTAAACCAGGCAGTCTTTCCATGTGAAACTGGGATTCCTTCAAGCTAAATGGAGGGGAAAGCAAGTAGGGGCAGGATGTGGCCCTTCTTGTTCTGACGCTGACTGAGGCATCGAGGGGAGTCTGTAGGAGTAATATCCATTGCTAACCTGTTTGTTTTTGACCATTGTAAAAGTGGATCCCCTTGAAACAGTATTTAGAAGGTATAGTGTCAGGGCACGGTTGTTAATTCTCATACCACCAGTGAGAAAGCACAATATGGGCACAGCCTGCTGCATCCAGCACCTGATTGGCCATTGAGACTTTGCGTACCTTCAGTTCATAGCTATTATTTCCAAATTTCTGAGTGGTTCCATCAGAAAAAGAACTTTTCTAAATGCAAAACTAAAACTTCCCGGCAATTGTGCCCATTAGATAAGCTTTACACTACAGTTTGTGATCAAAGTTAGTATTCTTGGAGTATATGCTTCCAATGTGAGTCACAGAATGAAGGGTGGTGATGGGAGGCCTTGGGATTGGGGGGTACATCAGTCACAGTTCACTCTGAAGTTAGTTAATTCTTGGTCTGCTCTGATCTAATTATTTTGAGCAAACCACACAGGTGGAGATCACACCTTGTACTACTCCTGAGGGAAATCTGTGCCAAAAAAAAAAAGTGCTCAAAATATTTTAAAATTCTATTTGTCAATAAATAAATGTGGAGGCTCTAGCATGGCTGTTGGGAGCACAGACCACTGGCTGCACAGAGGTGGGAGATCACCCTGCAGCCCCCCCTGCTTCTGGGACATGGGCTCAGTGGTGGGGCTTCAGCCAACGCTGACACAGCGCAAGAGCCAAGCCTGCCCCAGAAATGCCCTGGGGCCCCTGCCCTTCCATGCCAGGTGCACCAGGTGTGGATAGGCAGGCTGAGCCTGGCAGATCCAAGTGTGTGGGGGGATCCAGGTGTGGGATGAGAGGGTTCTGTGTGGGGCAATCTGGGTGTGGGTGGCTCAGTGTGGGGTCTGGGTGTGGGATGGGGGTATTGATGTATTGGGGCTTGTTGGGGGGTTCCAGGTGCAGGGGCAAGGAGACTCGGGGGGTGAAGGTGTTTGGGGCTCAGTAGGAGGGTCTGGGTGTGGGATATTAGTGGGGGGTAGGGGTGCTGGGGGAGCGGGGCATGGGGGATGGGGGTCCAGATGCTGCTGGTTGGGGGTCTGGGTGCAGAGGGCTTATCTGGGTGGGGGTTGGAGTGTGGGTCTGGGTGAAAGGGGATGGGGTTTAGTGGGGGGGTCTGACAGCAGGAGGTGGGGCTCAGTGGGGTGGGAGTTCAGGTGTGGGGAGCTCAGTGAGGGAGGAATCTGAGTGTGTGGGGGAGTCTAAGTGTGTAGGGGACTGGATGGATGGGGGAGGAGCTCCCCATACCATGACCCTTCATGGCTGAGGAATGATGGGGACGGGAGGTGTGTGTGCAGAGCTCTCTGGTGAAACCAGGGAGGTTTCTGGGGGTGGGTCTGACCTTTTAGGGGAAGAGCAAGTCCTGTCCACCCCAGCTGGGACTAGCAGCTGAGCCTGGCGCAGGGTAGGACCCACCAGATGGGGCATCCTCAGCCCCCTCTCCCCTGCAGTGATTTACCTCTCTGCCAACTACTCCAGGTGCCCAAAACAATGCCCCTGCATTGCTGGGGAGGGGCGCATGACCGCTCTTACAGCTTACCTTTGCTTTCTCTTCAAAAAGTCATTTTTCTGCAGGGAAGCAAAGAAATCTATGGGGGATGTGAATTCTGCGCATGCATAGTAGTGCAAAATTCCCCCAGGAGTATAGTACTCATATATGGCCTCTGGGACATTCAGGTAGCTGTCCTGTTTATGTGGTTTCCTGATATTTGCCTGCCTGGATCTCTGTGCCCACAGGAAGGTGACAGTCTCCAAGTTGTGCCAGCTTTTACAGATCAGACCATACTAGGATCCAGACAGAGAGAGTGAACTGTGAACTTAGCATGGTGGCTGGAACTGGTTGTCCCAACACGAGCAGTCTCTGAAGTGTCATGACATACAAAGGTATTGTTTAGGATCTTGTGTATTTAGGAAACTTCCTGTTTTCATATTCCCTGTTTGCAACATGTCAGCACAGAAAGCTGCTGTAAGTGTATGTGTATATATATACACTTTCTCTCTCTATATAGATATATAAATAAGAGAGAGAGAGAGAGAGAAAAAAAGAACCATTTACCTCCTTTCCTATTTGTGGGCCTTTTCTCTCTCTACACAGACAGGTGTGCTTTTTGGAATGCCTTACTATATCACAGGTGACTCAGGAGAGAAGTAGTTAAGTGTCCTTTCGTTGGGGGTAGGGAGTGGCAATTCTGAAGTTGGCAGCGTGGTAGTGCACAGAAACTACACCACTAGACAATGCTTTTTGAAAATCCCAGTGACTGAGAACTCAGGATTAGACTGAGTGCCTACCCAATTTGGAGGGGAATTATTAGCTAAATTGGAAAAGATCAATATGAAAATTGAAAGGTGGATAAGGAACTGGTTAAAGGGGAGACTACAATGGGTCAAGCTGGAAGGAGGTTACTAGTGGAGTTCCTCAGGGATTGGTTTTGGGACCAATCTTGTTTAATCTTTTTATTACTGACCTTGGCAAAAAAGTGGGAATGTGCTAATAAAGTTTGCGGATGACACAAAGCTGGGAGGTATTGCTAATACAGAGAAGGACCGGGATATCATACAGGAAGATCTGGATGACCTTGTAAACTGGAGTAATAGTAATAGGATGAAATTTAATAGTGAAAAGTGCAAGGTCATCCATTTAGGGATTAATAACAAGAATTTTGGTTATAAATTGGGGACACATCAGTTGGAAGTAACAGAGGAGGAGAAGGACCTCGGAGTATTGGTTGATCACAGGATGACTATGAGCCGCCAATGTGATATGGCCGTTAAAAAAGCTAATGCGGTCTTGGGATGCATCAAGGCGAGGTATTTCCAGTAAAGATAAGGAGGTGTTAGTACCGTTATACAAGGCACTGGTGAGACCTCATCTGGAATATTGTGTGCAGTTCTGGTCTCCCATGTTTAAGAAGGATGAATTCAAACTGTAACAGGTACAGAGAAGGGCTACTAGGATGATCCGAGGAATGATTGCTCTTTATAAATATATCCGAGGGATAAATATCAGGGAGGGAGAGGAATTGTATAAGCTTAGTACCAATGTGGACACAAGAACAAATGGATATAAACTGGACATTAGGAAGTTTAGACTTGAAATTAGACGAAGGTTTCTAACCATTAGAGGAGTGAAGTTCTGGAATAGCCTTCCAAGGGGAGTACTGGGGGCAAAAGACATATCTGGCTTCAAGACTAAGCTTGATAAGTTTATGGAGGGGATGGTATGATGGGATAGCCTAATTTTGGCAATTAATTGATCTTTGATTATTAGCAGGTAAATATGCCCAATGGTCTGTGATGGAATGTTAGATGGGGTGGGATCTGAGTTACTACAGAGAATTCTTTCCTGGGTGCTGGCTGGTGAGTCTTGCCCACATGCTCAGGGTTTAACTGATCGCCATATTTGGGATCGGGAAGGAATTTTCCTCCAGGGCAGATTGGCAGAGGCCTTGGAGGTTTTTCGTCTTCCTCTGCAGCGTGGGGCACGGGTCACTTGCTGGAGGATTCTCTGCACCTTGAGGTCTTTAGACCACGATTTGAGGACTTCATTAACTCAGGCATAGGTTAGGGATTTGTTACAGGTGTGGGTGGGTGAGATTCTGTGGCCTGCGTTGTGCAGGAGGTCAGATTAGATGATTATAATGGTCCCTTCTGACCTTAAAGTCTATGAGTCTATAAGTTTTAAAGTATTTTGAAAGTACGAGTGCCACCCATATTCTGCTCTTAAAAGTCCTTTTTCTTCTGAGAATCCCATAATAGCCTTTCCCATCTTCTGCAAATAACCCAGCATGTGATTTCCCCAGATCACACAGGAAATCTGTTGCAAAGTCAAGAAGAGAAAACCGATTTCCTGAGTACTTGTGCAATGCCTTTAACTACATGATCATCTTTATGCATGGTTGAAAACTGAGTAGTTGGTGGTGCAGCCACTCAGATCTAGGCCCACTTTTAATTTTGCAGGTACCATTTGTGCCCCAGATTACACAAATTAGCAGTAACTGAAATGAGATTTCATACCATCTCCCCCTAATTTGGTGCTGACCTACCATAACCCTGCCAGATTCACAGCCATGACTTTAACTTTCTCATACAGAGGGGCTCTGGAGCCACAGGAGAACATGCTGCAGTGTCATTGCTTCGCCATGTCGGCTACATTTCAAGGGGCTTTTTTGTCCCCCTTCACTCCTCTATTCAATGTAGCAGCTGGGAGTATCTGGCCCTTAGTATTTGAATTAATACTTCATCATATTAAAGAACTAGCAACAGCCAGGAAGCCTGGGTAAAACTAAAACTCTGTGGGCCAGCTCCTCCGCTGGTGCAAAGTCAATGGAGTTTACCCTGGTTTACACCAGCTGAAGAACCGTCCATAGGTAAAAATCCCTCCATGCCAAAAACTGGTTTATTTGTAAATAAGTTTGGAAACCTGAAAGGATTTGGGTCAGGTAATCCTTCTAGGTCGTGGTGTCCCTGTTTTATCCCAGTCAAAGCCAACTCAGATGTTACTTTTTCCTCCACTCCTCTCGCTTTGAGTCTTCTCATCTAATTTTGTAACTGTGGGAACCTGACCATATCACCTGAAGAGTAAAGAAAAAACATATTGTAATATAGTTTTTGTTGGACAAAAAAATGCTAGGGGAATGTTTCTTCCGAAAGGTAGTGCATTATGCATGACTGCAGGCCATACCTAGCATTCCCCAGCTGTAAGTATTAACCTAAGGCACTGGGTTATGGCTGCACACTGAGAAGAGAGGAGGTGACCTATAACTGGGTCTGACCCCAGTATCTGTTTATATTTCAGGAAGCTGCAGAGCAGGGCAGAAAGAAAGGAGTGTGGAGTGCAAATCCACATTTTTCTTAAACCAATGTTATCTTTTTTTTTTTTACAAAGGCCACTGGGTAGAAAGTATCAGTTCCAGGAGAGAACATCAGAAAGGACATAAGACAGAGAGAGAGAGAGATGTGGTATTTTCTTTTTGAAGTCTACATCATTGATCAGAGATGAAGTTAGGGGAAACATGGAAGAAGATACAGGAAAAAAGCACTCCTCAGTCAGTGGAGAGGACAAAGGAAAGTGCTTAGTTTTGTGCCCTCTGCTAAAAAGGAAGAAATCCGAAGCAATGTTGGCAAACATAAATTAGAATAGGTTCACACTTTTCCTGTGCTGCTCATAGCCTCCCATCTGGAAATCTAGCAATTGCAGGGCTTGCTGAAACTCAAATGTTTTCTTAATATTGTTTTAGTTTTATTACCATAGTGCCTAGAATTCCCAGTCATGGAACAGGACCCCAGGGTGCTAGGCACTGTAATATTATTCAGTTGTGTTTTAGTACACATTGAACACACGAACAAGAAGATTTAGGGTAAAATCCTGATCCCTGAAGAAATAATTATCTGCGAAGAGACAGCAGTACCTGCACTGAATACATTCTTTAAAGGGTTGCCTAAAGTATAGGTAATTCACAACAGAGCTTTCATTATTGTTTTTTCTCTTTATCTGCTTGGCATTTGGAAACTTTGTTCACTGTGGTAGAATGGTGCTACTTTATCCTTTTATTTTTTCTTCATCTCCCTCTGTCAACGTACTGCAGAGGCATTGCGTCTCTCCCTCTTCCTTCTGGTATATCAGACCACCTGCTGTTTGTTTTATTTTTGCAGTTTATGAAGTGTGCTTAGCCAAAAATTTGTAGGCTAAGCACACTTACACAAAATAGAACAGATAACTAATTAGTACTTTAGCTAAAGTGACTCCTTGATCAGAACTGCTCCATACCTCTTATTGCATTTCCTCCCCTTGCATCATCCGACAAATTCATGTGTAGGTAGATGCACCTGTCCACTGTGCTCTAAAGGTCAACAAACACTCTGGGTGAGTCTACACAAATAAAATTTGACTTGTGAGCCATCATTTGGTTCCCTAGCACACCTGTAACACACCACCTATTTACACACACAATGGCTGCTGAGGTAGACTGGCATTTGCACCATTATTTAGAATGGAGTTATTCTGAGCAAGGCTAACCATCCTGGGGTCCTCCACGGTGCCAGTCTTCACTGATGTGTTGCCATGGTTGATGGTAAGAGTTGGTATAATCCTAATGGCACTGGAGTCTGATCACTGTCTAGTTAGGTGCTACTGGGAGAGCTTTACCTGTACAAATAGCTTTGCACAGACCATAGCACTCATTTGCATATCATTTTACAAGCTACAACTCCATTGTTCTATGTTCAACTCCTTTAACAGCAAGGGTATTTCAGAAGATTTCCTATGAGTGTGCCGTCTGCTGGCCAAAAGCAGATGTCTGTGCACGGGTGCCTAGGAGGTACGGTTGCAGCCAAACTCTGATTTAGAACACCCTGGTGTATGTCCTGGTGTCCAACAAACCTTGCCAGAAAGAAAAAGGTGGGGCCCAAAGGTGCAATAGAATAAGGCCCAGGAGCAGCAACAGGCTAGGGATGAATGAAGACTTCTTGGAGCTCACTGTTCAGCACAGTCAGCTGTGCTGTTTGATAATCTAGAGGCACAGCGTATTGCGCACTGTTAAGGATGATGAAGGGAGAAGGCCAAACAATGACTCCAGAGCCCAATCCATTACATGGAATGAGGAACCAGATCAGGAGATGACAAAGACCATGCTGAGAGTGTGGGACCTCCTGAACAGTCCCAAGGTCAAGAGACAGTGATTATGTTGGTTTGAGATGAGGAAGAAGAATCAGGTGATGAGGGTGTCTACGTGCTCTCTAGGCTGAGTATGTAGCTTTTTATTGCTATATGAACAGACTGGAGCGGCTTAAGCAGGCTCTGGTGCTGCAGAAAGAGTTTTCAGGGATCTAATGAATGTGGGTATTATTGTCTTGAAACTGGCAGATACAGCCTCACATGAAGGCAGTGGTCCCTGTTCACGCTTGCCTCCACCTCTATTGCACAAGTAGCAGCTGTTGATCACGTCCCTACGCACATTCATCATTTTTCTCTGCAATTCCCTCCTTGATAAGCAGCGTGGGGTTCTGTTGCCAGGGAAGGTGGAAGTGTCTGGTACACAGTACAATGACTGGCTTAGCCCTTCTTGGAAGGCAAGGGAAATAATATAAAGTCAAACAGAAACCACAGTATAAATATGTACAAGGAGGAGTTTTTTTTAGTGCCCAAAACTCTGAGTGCTGTGGTCTAGGTATTTACATTACTATGAGAGACATCCTGGCTCCTGCTAAAGCTGTTTTTATCATTCTGGCACAGCCACCTTACAACCAATTTACCCATAGGAGGAAGGATGGTCCAGTTGTGAGGGCACTCGTTTGGGACCTGGGAGACCCTGGTTCAGTTGCTGTCTCTGCCACAGACTTCCTGTGTTATCATGTGCAAGTCACAGCCTCCGTCTGCCTTGCTTCCCCACCTGTAAAAGGGGGATAATAGCACTTTCCTGCTCCACAGGGGTTTCAGGGAGGTTACATACATTACAGATTATGAGGTGCTCAGATTCTATATTAATGGGGGCCATAAGTAACTTAGCTAGATAACAAGACAACTTGCTCTTCTACATCTGAATTAGGCCTGCTGTACCAAAAATAGCAAATTTGACCTTTTTTAATATTTAGACTAGATAAACCAGCAACCTGTGGGGTGGGGGAATCCCAGGGTCACGTTGCTGCTATGCTCTGGCAATCCCCAAATGATGAAACTGACTTCAGCAAATAAGGAACCACAGAGCAGAAGGGAAACTCCAGAATTCTGGCCTCTGCTGCTTGCTGTCTCTGCATCTGTTAGCTGATCACCTCTCTGCAATTCTGGCCATACTTTGGTCATCTTACCTGGGGTCATACAGTAGGGCTGGATTTAAAAAAAAATGCTGGTGAGAAAAAAAATAAAACATAAAACAATTAAATAAAATGAATTAAACAAGCTGATTAAAACAAACAAACGGGATGTGAAGGAAGAAGGAGGTGAAAAAGTGTGAGAGGAAAAGGTTCTCCTAATTGGGGAATAATTAAAATGGGGTCAAAGTGCTATTTTAAATTTTGAGCTGGATCCTGTAAAACCTGACTGCAGCCCTGATAATCACATAGCAGGTCTAATCCCTCGTTGGTTTGGGAATCCTCATACAGCCCCCGTATAGTGGAAATGCTCTGTTTCTACTGTGCTAGTGGGAACCTGCTGAGGATTTCTTTCCTCAGCTGCACTGTGCCTCAACATGTTTTCCTCAGCCCTTTTACTTAGGCTTTGTTCCAGTTTTCAGGATTACAGTATATTTTTAGTCCCTTGTTTATCATCTGTAATATCCTTATCATAGATAAAACAGGGCAAGCTAAACATGGGGCTTCCCATCTAATACAGCCTCTTTTGACTTTTGTTGGATTAAGACAGGACACTAAAACAATGTTTTCATTTTCTGAGATTATTTTTAGGGTTTAAAAAAGAAAGCTTGCTATGAAGAAAGTGAAAGTGCAGAACCTTTAAAAGGCTGATTGTGTCCCCAGCTAACCTAGAACGGTCCAAAGTGTGTGAATTTATGTGGAAGGGATTTTTGTACATTGCAATGTAATTTCTTTCATTAAAGTCCATCATAAAAAGTTCAACACATTACAAAGAGAGAGAAAAATGTGTGTACATGCACAAGGCAGATCAGAACAATGACTCTCATGATCAAAAAGGAAAAATTCAGTAAGAAAATGGACAGCAGAAAAGCAGACATTTAAACCAGCAGTGGTGGAGAGTAAGTACTCTTGCAGGGCTAGCAGTTATTTAAGTAAGTACCATCAGTGTGATTGGTGCCATACAAAAATATAAGGAGACATGCTTCAAGGAATTTGCAGCCTATTACAAACACAGAACAGTTCAGGCACATACAGTACATTAAGTGCTGGTACAACTTAGAGGTGGTGAAGGAATCTCGTAGAGGTCATTGTCAAAAAGTTATTGTGAAAGAAACAAGTTAAAGGGGGAAAGTTACTTGAGGTGAAATTCTTTTGAGGGCTTACATGGAACGTAGATGGTGGACAGAGGCCTGGCACTGACTCCTCTGCACGGGATGAATTTCATTCTTGGTGCATGAGAAGACAGATGTCCCATCTGTAGAGCTGGTGTGATGAAGGGAGACTGGAAAGAGAGAGAGGTTTAGAATCAATTGCCCATTAAAGTGATGAGGAGGATTTTGTGATGGGATCTGAAAAGAAATGCCTTAGAGAGAGAGAGATCTGGATGGAACAACACAAGTAGTAGAGCGTTCATCATATAAAGAAATGTATGAGCAAGAAACTGGATAATGGAACCGGAGAAGAATAAACTGAATGGGTGAAAGAGCAAGAGGAGGTGAGAGAAATAGGGTGGAATAAGTTCAGAGGCAGCTTTGTAAAGTTAGTGATCAATTATGAATGATGTTTGAATTTAGCTTGGAAACAAAGGAAGATGGTGGTGGTCTGATCCTTTGGATTAGTCTGACCAGAACATTTGGTACCCTATGAAATTCAGAAAACAGGGATCTAGAAAATGTAGATTACACATAGTGAAACCAACAGAGAAGAGAGATTTTCTATTAAAAATGAGTTCAATATATATTTCCAGACCATGGCATTTGCTAGTGTCAGTGTACCACAGCTTTCTGGGTATATGTGTATATATACATAGCATAGCCTTTTGTTGTAACTCAGAAAACTTTCTTGGGGGGAGAGGGGGAGAGAAGTTTATTTATTGAATTGCCCTTGAGATTTTAAAAAAAAGAAGAAAATGAATTCCAGCTAGGTTTGTAAAACACAAACACCTCAGTGTATAGTTTGGGATCTCTAGTAAAAAGTTGTGTTACTAGAAGCTGACATTTGAGACAAATGGGAGAGAGAAACCACAGAGATTCAAAAGAAATGTAGAACTGTGGCCTAAATATTGTGGTCTAGGGTATCATAAAATGTCTGGATACAAGCTGGCCAAACCTGGCCCTTACTTTGTCAAAAATGAGAGCTGGCAATGTCCTCTTCTCTGAAAAAAATAGCACTGGACTTTGCTGTAAGACAAATGTCTTTTGGGAAATTTACCATGCAAAACGCCTGCAGGAGAGGGGAAAGAGACTGAAGTTATGGGTGATATGGCTATTGTGAAGAAAGAAGCTTTGGACCATCAGGTTTTTAGGCTGACTTTGAATTACAAAGTAGATGATCTTGAAATTTATCACTGAAAGTCAACTATATCTGTTGTATGAATACCTGAAGGCATCAGTTCTTGTTTTGATGCAGTTCAGCATAAGAATTCCTTAGTTTCCCATTATTGCTATGTGCTCTTCAGGGCTTCAGACCTGCAGTGGGGGCTCAAAAAGCTATAGATGGAGAGGTTGATTAATCCTTCAAACAAACTACCAAGGGAAATGATGAAGTTCCCATCTCTTAAAGTCTTCAAATCCAGACTGCATGCCTTTGTGGAAGATGTGCTTTAGTCAGGATTAAATTCTATGGCCTGTGTTATTCAGGAGGTCAGATGATCTAGGGATCCTTTCTGGCCTCAAAGCCCATGAAACTATGAACCCTCAGGCCTTTTCATTTCCCTGCTGAAAGGAAATGCTCTTATCTCACTCGGATCTGATGTTTATTTTTACTGGGTGAGACAGTCAGGGTCTAGAAACACAGGGCAAGAACAGGGGAGCTTGAACCCCAAAGAATAGGGTTGCCAATTTTGGTTGGCGGTATTCCTGGAGATTTCATCACATGACATAATCTCTAATTAAAGTTTAATCTGTAATTCCTGGAGACTCCAGGACAATCCTGGAGGGTGGGCAACCCTACCAAAGAATGAGCAGTCAAATCAACTGATTGCATATGTTGTTGTACTATAAAATGTATCCAGTAAGATCATCTATGAAAGCGTATTTTCTAAACTTGATAATCAATGTGTGTACATACACACACACACACACACACACACACACACACAGATATGATTTTATGTATTTATGTATATAGAGAACTGTGCTCATAAATTTGCATTCCACCTCATAGCAGGGAGATGAGTGATCAGACAGGGAGAGGCACCTCCCAAGCCAGGTGTTTACACAAAACCAGACTCAAGTAACGATCCATTCTACGACCCAGGGGGAAAAAAAGATGGGCCATTAGAGTTAATGGAAAGATATTGAGGCAACTGGGAATTTCCCCCACTCTGAATCACCATGACAGAAAGGGTGGGGGAAGCCCTCTGAAAAGGAGATTTGAGACTGAAGCTATCATCCAGAAACTGAGCCGGAAGCTGTCTGTGAATGCTGTATCCCCCCTACTGTTAGTGGGTATGCTGGGGAACAGTTCAAAGGCAATAGGTAACTTACATTAGAAGAGGGAATTTATCTAATACTTAAGTGTAAAGCCTGAGATTGTGTATTTGTCTGTTTTCTCTAACGTATGTTTGCTCTCCCTATTTCATTTTTCAATCTGTGGGTTTTCTATTAAATAAATGTTGTTTATTTTTACCCACGTAGGTCTCTGGTGTGCAAACTGTGTGGAGCGTGTGTGCCAAAGTGAGCTGATAACTGGGAGGCTGGCTTCACACCTTCAGGTGTGATGAACCGGGGGGGGGAAGTCCAAGTGTCTCATAATTAGGAACTTGGGCAGGATGGATTTAGGGAGACTCGGAAGTGGAAGGGTGGTTGGTGTCACCCTGAAAGGAGTAACTAGGCTGCTGGAAGCAAGTTGAGACATTGTGTTTGTGGGCAGGCTTCTGGTGTCAGGGATTTGAACAAAAGCCGTACAGCATAAAGGCACTCAAGGTACAGGGCAGGCGGTGACAAACTCCTTACTGATCTGGGTGGCTCCCAGAAGGTCACACGTGGTGTAACTAACTAAAAACTAGCCTTACACAATAGCAGTAGCTCTTACGCTTTGCAGACAAACCTTGCTGCCTTTCTGAGAGACTTGCTCACAAGCCCCTTTATTTATAGTCACTCATACTAAAAAACAGTGCAGCTGGCGATATAACATGGCCAGATCATGCACTGGTCTTTCAAGGCCTGCTCCTGTACACTGATGTCAATAGGAGTTTACCATTGGCTTCAGTGCAGATGAGGCCCTATATCTCTTAGCTCAGCAGCTCACAGCCTCTGCAGATTATATATGTATCTTTACTAAAAGATGCAGTATTTTTTGACAAAATTAAAGGGGACAGGTTAAAACATTTTAGATTGAATTATATGCTAGATATATATTCACCCCTCCTTTGAGAAATGCTTAAAGCGACCTTTGAGGTGAATATGTCTCCTTTGCATCAACTTGGCAAAAGCTGTGTGGGGCAATGTTCACAGATCTGAAACACAAATTTGCACTTTGGAAAAAGTGCCTAAGTGAACTGCTGCCCTGCCGGGCTACAAGAGTTTATTACTCTTAGGGGAAAGCTTAATAGTCTGTTAACTGAGAAGGCAGAAGATCTTCTACATATGACTGTGCAGAATTATTAGGCACACGGTAATAAAATGAGTAAACTTTAGCTTGCATGTTAAAGTAAAATTTTGCAAAATAAGTTTGATTATTGCTTATTTGTGTAGTACTGTATCTAGAGTGTTTTCAGAGCTGTACAGAACTCAGAAATATAGTTTCTGCTGCTAAGAGCTTATGGTGATAAAAACATACTACAGATGAGGGGATATTTGATGTTTCAATGGTTTTTACAAGCAATTCTACGTTTCAGTGTCCGCTCGCCCAAGAAAGCAGTAAAACTTTTTTTAAAAATATAGTTCAACTGCCACCACTGAAGGGAGAGGAGAGTTCCAGTACTTCAGCTCCAACCCTCCAAGCTTCCCTGCACAGACAGACCACTGAGCCCATGTGGGAAAGCTTGCAATGTTGGGGCCTCAAAGTCAGACCTCCCTATCAGAGATATGACGAGCTACCCAAAATCTCCCTGCTGGTAAATGTTGGGTCCAGATGGCTAGATCTGACTGAACACTAGGAGACTTTTAAAGATACAGGACAACTTTTGCCAACCTAGGGGTGTCAAGTTTGGCTTTTAAGTTTTATTTACTGATTGCTTTTATTTGGCACTTTAATAAAAGTGGTGTAATTTTTCAAAGATGCTGAGTAACATTGGCTCCAGTTGAATTCAGTGGGAGTTGTAGTGGAAAGTGCAATTAGGGTATGATCCAAAGCCCATTGAAGCCATCTTCAATTAGTTCT
>NW_020664389.1:5553657-5579343 GCF_002925995.2 Terrapene triunguis
ATCTAAGCCTCCCTGCTCCTTGTCCCCTGACTGCCCCCTCCTGAGAACCCCCCACCCTAACTGCCCCCTAGGACCCTACCTGTCCCCTGACTGCCTTGACCCTTATCCACACCCCCACCCCATATTCACACCCCCGCCCCCAGACACCCTATCCAACCGCTCCCTGCCCCCGGACAGGACCCCCAGAACTCCCGACCCATCCAACCCCCTCTGCTCCCTGCCTGCCTTGACCCCTCTCCGCCTCGACAGCCCCCCCCCCCAGAACCCCTGACCCATCCAATCCGCTCTACTCTCTGTCCCTTGACTGAAACCCCCTGCCCCTTCTCCAGCCCCCTGGCCCCCTTACCCTGCCACTCAGAACAGCATGTCGGGCAACACGTGGCTGCACTCCCCAGCGCAACACACAACCCGGTCCCTGCCCCCGCACAGTGCTGCCGGAGCGGGGCGCTGGGCAGCAGGGGAGGGGGAGCAGGGGAGGAGGAGGAGGAGCTGGCGAGGCCTGATGCGAACGGCCCGGCGATCTGAGAATGCAATGCAGGGAGGGGAGGGGAGGGGAGTAGCTCTACATTGGCCGGGCTGGACTCCGGCAGCTGATCTGAAGCTGCGGGGGAAGGGCTCTGGCTGCCGGAGCCCCATGCGAGCGGCTGAATTTTCTGCAGCTCTGCCGCGCTCTGCATGGGGGGGGAAATCCCGGACATTTGTAGCTATTTACAAATTCCCCCCAGATGCTATTTTTAACTCAAAAAGCCGGACATGTCCGGGAAAATCCGGACAAATGGTAACCCTAAGATACATTCTTCTTTATCAATACTGCTATCAAAACTCCAAAGAGTGGCTTCTCCAGTCCACTAGTTGCTTAAACCAGCAGAGAATTCTTCACAGACAATTCATTTCCTGTAGGGGTAATGTGCCCTGGCGTAGAACTGGCAAAGGCAGCAGAACTCTCGCCCCTAGCAAAATGCCGTATTGTTTTGTTTGAAACTTTTGGCTAGAAGGTTTCTCTGATCCAGAAGGGGGTTCAGAGAAGAGCCAAAGAGCCCCCAGAATAGCCTAGTGGCTACAGTACTCTCCTGGGATGTGAGAGATCCCTGAGCAAGATCTGAGTCAGGCAGGGCAGGGTTTCTAACACGCTAGCTGAGCGCCCTAATCGCTCCTGTGTGTGCGTGTGTGATTGCAAAAGGGCTCTGTTTTGTCCCAATTTGGACTGAAAACTAATTTCAAAACCTCCATTTGTTTTCTTCCCAGCCCTAGTGAAAATTAATTAATGCAGCCAGATAGAAATTTGCAAAGACACCGTGAACTCTTCTTGAGCTATTACTGTGTGGTGGTACATGGCTGGGCTCTGTCTGGCCTCTTCTTCTCAAGCTGTTTGTTTGTCATTTGGTACAAATATAATGGAAAATGTGTGCATAATTTCCTTACTTTGCTCTCAGTTGTGCCTTTAAAGTTACTGACTTGCTTGGTGGGAAAGGGGTGTGATTGTTAGCTGCAGAGGGGCCAGGGCCCTGCTTCCCTCTATCTTCTCCCCCACTCGCTTTGGCAGCATAATTGAGGAGCAGTCCTTGTATGCAGAGGGCACAAAGGCACAAATACCTGGGGTCTCCTCCCCTCTCTCGTGAACACGCCAAGGGCCTGACTGCAATCTGGCTCTTCCCAAATGAACTCATTCTGCTTACATTACTTTGTTAGTTTTCTGCACCTATTATTCTTAATGGAAATATATACACCTTTACCCCGATATAACGTGACCCGATATAACACGAATTCGGATATAACGCGGTAAAGCGGGCCGAGGGGTTGGATAAGGGCAGAGGGTCTCAAGGGGCAGTCAGGGGACAGGGAGACGGGGGGTTGGATGGTTCACAGGTTCTGGGGGTGGGGCAGTCAGGCAGCTCAGCTCAGGACTAGGGGCTGCAGCACTAACTACAGGAGGAGAGCCCTGCTCCCCCAGGGCAGGAGTGAACTGCACGTGCCTGGAGGCTCCCCGGGTAGCTGGCACGGCTGCAGCCGTGGAATTGCCTCCTCTCTTTACTGGACGGGACGGCCTGAGCACCAGCATTTCCCGGGACCCCTGCACTGCTCCCCCACAGCCGCAGGCCAGCTGAAAAGGCCTCGCCCCTGCTGTGCCTCTGCCCAGGAGGCGCAATCACAAGAACAGCCAAGAGAAAGGAAGATCAAGAGCTGCTGCTGCCAGCAGGGAGCTGGTTGGCTGTGCATGCCTTGGTGCCCTTTCCAGGCAAGCCCCTCAAGCAGAGGCATGTCTGAAGGGAGGGAGGAGATGTGGGCAGACACGTACCTACTTCTACCAACACCACCCTGTGCAGAACAGCTGGGAGCTTGCCAAGGCCCCACTGGCTTGTTCTCAGTTGTGATCTAAGGCTGGCAATGCCCGGCATCAGTGGGGGGTGTGCATTGGGGCCCTGGGGAGAGACCGCTGGAGCCATGCCTGACAGCCACTGGAAGGGAGGGCGTGGGGCTGCAGAGCCAGGGGCACCTTGGGTCCCCCCGCGGGGTGAAAGGCGGCTGCCGGAACACCGAGTCCCGCAGACAGGGCAGCCGGCCGGCTGCTCCCGCCGGCCACATCTCATGCCGCCACCTGCTCAGCCCCGCAGTGCTCCATCGGAGAAGCTCCAAGGCAGCCGCAGTCCCCCGGTCCCACCCCGGGCTCCCAGTAGCCCCCGGCCCGCAGTGGCGGCAGGAGCAGCCGCGCTTGCCACCTGCTTGCTGGGAGCGGCCATACAGGCTCCTCGGCTCCTCTTCTGCAGCCGCCTCCTCCTGTGCACTCAGAGTAGCACCGGGCGGCAGCGGGAGGTCATCGGCGGCAGAGGCAGTTGGGCTTGAGCTTCCCCCGGCCCCGGGAACATGCACACACCCCCGCCCCATGGCCGAGGCAGCAGGAGGGGCTGCAGAAGCAGGTGGCAGGTGGAAACAAACTTTATGCACTGAGCTCTTCCCAGTTCGAAATAACGCGGTTCAACCTATAATGCGGTAAGGTTTTTTGCCTCCCGAGGACCGTGTTATATCAGGGTAGAGGTGTATTTAATTTCTGCTTCAGTCTTCATGGGGACTTTCCCCCATGTAATTAAAAGTGTGATGCTTTTAAAATACAAACTGACCTTGTGATGTGTGTTTATACAACTTCCACCTGCTTTACTATGCTCTTGAAACACTGTCATTTCTCTGGAAATAGATTCTGTCCCTACCACTCAGACTACCCACTGTCCATCAAACAGTCAATGGGCAGTACTAACATCTTGTGTCAGAGACTGTGGTGGTATCAAAGACTGGATGGTTAGGAAAAGCTAAGAAATTGCACTGTTTGCATCTCAGAGCATTTAAAAGATTAAAATAGGCATCCAGACTACATATTTTAAATTCCATATAAAAGTGAACCCTTTCCTCTCTGTCTCCTACTTTCTCCCACAGATGTGTGAGGGGAAAGTCATCAGTGTACTGTAATGTGAATATAATGCAACAGTATAGAAAAATGTGTGGTTGCCCCTTTTTGGCCTGACTGGATACATTCGGGGCCCTAGATACAGTCTAGTTGGAAGTAGACATTGGAGTCTGGTATTTTCTTTGCAGTTTCGTTTATTTACAAAAACTGTACAATGTCGTGTGCAGAAGGAATCATAGCAGGAAACAGCTTCTTTGGCTCACAGCACCAAGGACACCCTTTTTCATCCTGCTCCCCCACCCCCAGAATGTCTCTGCAGCTTTCTTCCAGCGTCAGCCACTGTGCTTTAGCTACTCCTTTTTTTTTTTTTTCTTTTCCTTGCTCGTTGTTTGTTTTTTTCTTTTTTTTCTCCTCTCTCTCCCCTTTTCCCCCCCCCCCCCACGCCCCAAACTCTTGGTCACAGTATCGCCACCACTGCACATTAGTTTTTTGGGGGTCAGACTTAAATAAGGGACTCATTCACACATCAGCTCAAAGTAGGGTGACCAGATGTCCCGATTTTATAGGGACAGTCCCGATTTTGGGGTCTTTTTCTTATATAGGCACCTATTACCCCCCACCCCCGTCCCGATTTTTCACACTTGCCCTCTGGTCACCCTAGCTCAAAGAGATTTTACCTCAACCCAGAACAAGATTCCACCCACCTCGTTGGTGCATAGGATAGTCAGTTGAATTGGTGGCACGTTTGTTTTATTTCTCTCTCTAGATGGCATGCTAACTAAAGATAAAACAGACTGAACAGGCAAGCCCAGCTGGGCTCCCTCTAGTGGTGGGCTGCAGCATGACAGATGTGCTTGCCTCAGTTTCCACTTTCTAGCAGAGTCCCCAATAACTGCACCCAAGCTCTCCACACATAAATAGCCTTTGGAGGGGTAATTCCAGTGCATGAAAATCATAACAACTTTGGTTTTAAATGTCCTACCCCCATAATCCAGAATTCCCAGCACAGTCCAGACAATATGTTGTCTTCCAAGTCCCAACAGTCCCTCAAAGCACCAAGTACAGCTCCAGCATCTCTCACCGTGCCTCATTCCAGTCTCTTCAGCTGGGGGTGGGTACTTTTTCACCCTGTTTTCCTGCCTAGGTATGGTTCCAGCTCTTGCCCGGAGATACTCAGCAGGCTCACCTCATCATCATTCCTCAGCCAGCTGTCAGGTAGAGGATTACCAGTGTCAAGGGAGAGGTCTCAACCACACACCTCTGCACAAACACCCACCCTTCCTCCTGGAGGGGAAGGGGGCTCAGCGTTAACCCCAAACTAAGCACCACCCTTAACAATAGAACACTATTCCTGACTTTGCCCAGGTTAGATAAAAGTAGACCTACGTCAGGATCTGTAGCAGGGGTTACACAGACTCCCTGATACAGCACACAGCCGCCTGGCCTGGCTAGATTCACACAGACTCTCTGCAATCCCCACCCTAGCTTTAGGTCTGTTCAATTAGACTAGTCGGGGCACTCTGATGCTGCCATGCGGTGTGAGCTCAGAGTGGGGGTCCTGTTGTGTGGTCTCAGCTGTCGTCTCAGCTCCAGGCTGTGTGTTTGAATCCCCTTTTGCAAGCCGCTGGCTCTGCGCCAAGTCCAAGCATAGTCTCTCTCTCTCTCTCTCTCTCTTTCTGTGCCCCAGCACAGGGCCACTGCTTGCTGTGCCTGCTGCTGCTTTGTTCCCTCTCCAAAATCTTCCTGGGCTGGTGTCCTATCCCCCTGTCTGCCATTGGCACAAGCACTCCCACAGGTCCCCCATACAATCAGGTTTGTGCAAAGTGTGAGGGGGGGAGGGGAAGGGAAGGAGAGTTTTCTGCCCAGCCCCAAACCTCAACTTTCTGTTCCTCCAGCTTCAGCCCTTCAGGTCAGAGAGCCAGCAGGCATCTCCCTCTGCTACAGCAGGCCCCTCTGGCCTGAGGAAGTTTATAGGTGACCTCTCCTCAACTGTCTTCCTGCTTTCATTAGCCTGATCTGGCTCCACGACTTGCTAGGGAACTCTCCTGGCTCCACTCCCTCCTTCAGTAGGGTGACCAAATGTCCCATTTTTAAAGGGATAGTCCCCTTTTAGGGATTTCTTCTTATATAGGCGCCTATTACCCCCCACCCCGTCCCATTTTTTTCCACAGTTGCTATCTCATCACCCTATCCTTCAGGGGCATCTCCTCCCTGAAGGGCTCAGCCCAGCTCTGTTCTCCTGAGCTCGCTCTCTCCTTGAGGTCTGGGTTCTACTTTCGCTGTTGCCTTTGGGATGTCTCTCATTTATAATTCCCAGGCAGCCCCACCCTCCTCTTTATGCCAAAGTAGGGCACACCTGCACTGTAGCAGGAGCGCTGGGCATGATTTCGTTTAATGTTAATAGGTTCAGCCCCAAAATAGGGAAAATAACTCCTTACAAAGGGAGCATATGATGGCCTGAATTCTGCAAGGGTCTGCTGACATGGCGCTCATTGCAGTGCCATGGCATGCTTTATTTCCATTTCACAGGAATGTGTAGTGGTCTGTGGGAGCTAGGCAAAGCACTTTGAAAGGTCAAACCTATTGTCTAATATCCCATTTTTCTCTAATTTGCGGTGCTGAGAGGCCTGTGTGAACTTCCTCTGGTGGCTTCTTCAATGCCTGCAAATTCTGGTCATTTTTAAAGCAAAAGAGCTGAAGCCTAAAGGGGCAACATGACATTAATGTGGAAGGTTGTGCATTCTAATCATGCTTTTTCTCCACTTATAATTCCCTAGTACACTTTTATTATACAGTGCAGCTTTGCAATGTTTCCATAGATGACATGGAGTGTATCAAATGAAATTATTTTAAAGGGTGAACTTAAACTGTTAAGACAAAAAATTCAGCATTAAACTTGTGAATGCATTCAGGTCTCACATCTTTATACGTTATAGGTAAAACATGTCTCACTAAGCAATGAGTGATTTATATGAACCATATGAGGCCTGATTCTAATCTTAATAGACTAGTATAAATTAGGTGTCCCTCTACAGAACCAGTGTGAAACCAGTGTAAATTAGATTATGCCCATGCACAAGTCCCATGGCACTGATGCTGCAATCAGAGCCATATGGACATACCCTTGCACATCTCTGAAGTCCTAATGAAGACAATGGAGCTCCATTCAGATGTTATCGTGAGCAGGCCAATTGTAGGATCAGAACCTTTTTCATTGTATAGGTTTAAATTCAATACATTCCCATTTTTCTATCTAATAGGTCCAGAGAAAGTGATTTTTAAGGATTTGTGTGGATTTCTGCATTGTAAAGTCTAGAAAGAGTTTAAGCTTTTTGACCATTGGCTGTATTTCATTTTGTTTATACAGCACCTAACACAATGGGGCTCCTGACTGGAGATGCTACTGTAATAAATAATAATAATAATCCCCATCCAATGAATTAGTATTGCTTCCCTTTCCCACTCGCTTGGGATCTTCTGTGAAGTGTGGGAAATTCACTGTCTAAAGAGTACTTAGCCGAATGGAAGGGTCATGCATCCAAGTTTGGCTGCAGCTATGTTTCAATCAGGCTCTCATCTGTTTTTAAGACAAGTAAATGCTTGCAATGCAGACTACCACCTTCACTTTTTTTGCTTTCTTTGTCAGACACGACCCATGGATGGTACAAAGTTATTTACCTGGTATTTCAACATTTCCCAGGAATGGATCTCCCAGGGATCTCCACCATTTTTATGCCTCCCTAAGCTCACTACTTGGGCTTAGCTGACTGCAGGCTTGCAGCTGACACTTGCAAATGGAAAATAGATATGCCAAGCAGCTGGTTAACAGAAAAGCAAACAAAGGCTCTAGAAAGAGGCACAGAGGCCATGACTATAAATTGGCACAGAGGAAAAACAGAAAAGAAAAAAGAAAAGAAAAATAGATAGGAATGGTGATATGTCAACTGCCATGAGTACAGTGAATGTCCAGCATTCAGGCAAAGGTGTAGAAGGCCCATCCACTTGGCAAAAGAGTTCCAGCAAAGCAGTGGGCTTTGGATCCACAGTGGATAAATATCACTATGTAAGAAAAAATGATAAATCAATTTTTAAAATTTGAATCGGATTTTTCTCTTACATGTTGCTAATTCTTTACTTTTTCCCCATTTTATAGTCTCAAGTTGGGAAAGATGTTTTGTGCCTGTTTCTTTAAATAGTTTCCTAATTGTGAGTGGAATTTCAGATTTTACAAAGAGATCTTATTTTCTACTAAAACTTTTGCAATTAAAATTCTCATCTATGCTGAAAAAGAGAAGTCCTGGGCCTCGTTAACACAAACTCAAACACAAAATTGATGTTTGTTTATTAGATTTAAAATAAGAAAGACACCTATCCAAGGCACTAGGAGTGCGAACATCATTAATTATACAATCAATGCAATTAAGGGTTGTAGGCCTGGTTTAACATGAGTAATTGGACAGGGGCGAGGCCTTATTTCTTGGGAGACAGGATTAGGGAGGAAAATGAATCAGCTGTCTGAAAAAAGAGTATGTCTACACAGCAGCTGGATGCATCTCCTAAGCTAGGTAGATAGAGACACACTAGCTCTGATGGAGCTAGAGTGCTAAAAATAGCAGTGTGAATGCTGTGGCATGGGTGATGGCACAGGGTAGCCACCAAAGTATGGACCCAGAGCATCAGGTAAGTTGTACTCGGGTGGCTAGGCTATGTCCCACCACTCATCCCACTGTCCCCATACTGCTACTTTTTGCTCGCTAGCTCAGACAGAGCTAGCACATATTTGACTACCCGAGTTGAAAGGCTGCAGTATAGACATAACCCTAAATTAAACCACAGCAGCATTAGAAGAATCAGTTCCACAGTATCTCAGCCAGCTGCCTAGCCCTTCCATCATCTAGGAAGCACAACCTCCGCCCTCTCCAAAAACCCTATCAAACAGCTGTCTTTTGCAACAGGCCGAGAAAGTCACGAGATTCAGGCTGTATCACACGCAGGTAGGGAGCACATTCCTGGAACTTTCACACTCTGCCAGCCACTCTCTATCTTTTATAATGAGGGGGATCCAGTTTAAAGTGCCCTGGCTGACCACAGCTGTGGCAGAACGGCAGGGGGTGAGAGGTCTGGGTCCCTCAGGATTTGATAACCAAATATTCTGTGCTATATTAGCAACCAATGCCACTCTCCAATATATTAAGCATCCACAAGTCAAGAACACTGAAATGCTTCAACCAGGCTATTCACCTGCATCAGGGTTTATAGTTTGAAGTCAACAGGATTTGTGATTAGAAATCACTTAGGTAAAAAAAAAATCTCATTTTCTGATTCAAAAATCTTTTTTTGAAAATCCCTGCCTTCGATATCATATAACTTTTGCCTATTTTTCAAAATGTCAGCTTGTGTGTATAAAGAGTTCACAATGTCTTTGTAAATGTATTGAAAGGCTAAATAACTTTTCATTGTTGACATGGGACCAATTTTGTTTTGAAGTGAAAAATATTTTTACACCACTCAGAAGTTTTTAATAAAAATACAATTTTAGCCTCCTTATGCTATAACCATGCTTAATTTTAGTTCCATTGCAATGGATCAGCTGGACTATTAATGTCAGTAATGCTATCTACCTGCTTAAGGGTTTGCTGGGGCAGGGCAAGTCAAGTTTAAGCTACTTTACTGGTAGTGGCATTAAAATATATAATTTACTTTAAATTATAATATATAAGTTCCTATGACACAAATTTTCAAATTAGTTTGACAAAGTCTTAACCTGATTTCTGTCAAAGATATTTTTAAAATATCAAAGGATTTAAATGAATGATTCAAAATGTCTTAGTTTTAAATTGCTCCACCCTATTTTATATCAGGCCTACAGTGAGGAAAAAAATCAGTCCTGGGCAAGTGTGAACAACCAGTGAAGTACAGATGCAAAATATCCACAAACTTATGGTTTACTGTAGATTGAGGAAAGAGACCAGTCTTGGGCCTTCCTGTGAGGTTCTGGTGCTAGTCAAGAGGGATATGCCACAGACAGTCAGAATACTAATTCTGATACAAAATGTGGCAGAGGCAGATAGGCTAACTGCACTATATGAAGATACATGCACAGGAAAGGGTGTCTCCTGGAAGCATGCAAAATATGGTTATGGGAGGATGCAGGACATGCCACCTGATTTTATTAAAATTTTTCATTATAGTTCTAGGTACCATCCTGTGATCTGGACAGCTATGCCACACAAAATACCAACTAATAGAAAAGGACTGTATATAAATATAATCACCCTAACCCTCAGCCTGCTCCCTCCTCAACAGCTTGAGAAAAGAGAGAGACGGCTATGTAGAACTCCTGAAAGGTTGAGAAATACAGGTTCTGACAGACCAAGGGAGGTGTGATTTCCAAAATGGAGAACTCCTCACAGAAAATGGCCTGCCAGTGGCATCTTCTCATTTATTTGAGTTAGGGCATTTCAGATGAGATCAGCAGAGGCAGTATGTCATGAGGAATGGAGGTGAAGGCTTTATAGGTTAAAACCCAGCACCTTGAATTCCATCCAGAAGATTACTGGAAGCCAAAGCAGATCTTTTAGCGTTGCTCTAGTGCACTCCCATTGTGTAAGTCCACTTAATAAGCTGGCCACAGCATTCAGCACTAGTTCTGAATGGTTCGAAGGTACCATATAGAGTGCTTTACAGCAGGGGTTCTCAACCTTTTTTCTTTCTGAGGCCCCCAGACATGCTATAAAAACTTCACAGCCCACCTGTGCCACAACAACTGGTTTTCTGCATAAAAGCTAGGGCCAGCATTAAGGAATAGCACGCAGGATAGTTGCCTGGGGCCCCATGCCACAGGGGGCACTGCATAGCTAAGTTGCTCAGGCTTCTGCTTCAGCCCCAGGTGGTGGAACTCAGGGCCCCAGGGTTCAGCCCCATGCAATGAGGCTTTGGCTTTCTGCCCTGGGCTCCAGCGAGTCTAACTCTGGTCCTGCTTGGAGGGCCTCCTGAAACCTGCTTGCGGCCCTCCAGGGGACCCCAGACCCCTGTTTGAGAACCACGGCTTTACAGTAATCTAATCTTGAGGTGACTAAGGAATGAATAATTGTGGCAAGGTGAGAAAAGGTCACACTTGTTTTGCCAGGCACAGATGAAAAGAAAGTGCTCTGGTCACAAGCTGTTCCTGTGGCATTCAGGACCAGCCTAGGATCTACCAGCATTCTAGAGTTGCTCACCTGTTTTACAAATAGTGGTTTCACTTCCTCAGTGAGGGGAACAGAAACAAATTCTGTCAACTAATCTGTGTGCTTCCCTCCCCCCCAGCACACACAGATTATCTCAGTCTTGTTTAGATTAAGTCACAACCAGCTAACTCTGACCTTAGCCCCAAATTCATTTAGGCACTAAAGGCTGTCTACATGGAACAGTGATGTGCACTATGGGGTTTGTGTGTGATTTCTAAAGTTCATTGACATGTTGTGCATTCACTAGTCCGTGTAGACCTTGGTGGTGTGCACTAAAAGTTCCTTAGTGCACTTTAGTATATTACTGTTTCAAACAGCACTACATTAAGGTGAACTAGGGAACTTTTAGTCTACATGGACCAGTTGGTACACAACACGTTAATGCGCTTTAGAAATCAAACCCCTCTAGCACATTGCCACACCAGGTAGACAAGCCCCGTGTAATTTATTCTCCTGCTCTGTCTGGGTCAGACATGATAGAGTCATAGAACTGCCATCCATATAAATGTACTACAGCCAATGGTACCTCATTAGTCCTCCCATGTCTTGAACAAGAAGAAATCACCAACTAATACAACCAATGCAGTTTTTACACCATACCAGGTTGCCAGGATCAAGGTAATTTGAAGAATCAAGAATCTGCCAAAATTGCCCCACATCAAACTTCTCCACGACAGTCCCTGAAATGGGACACAAATTGATAGCCAGTTTGTCAAGGTTAAGAGTTGGCTTCTTGAGCATGGGCCACAACATCTTATTTAAGAATTGTAGAGAAATGCTGATAATCTCAATGGACAATGGAGCCAGTACTTGGCCAGCAAGGAAGGACAAGGCTCCCACTCATAGACTGTAGCATAAAGCAGTCTAAGCACCTCCATAAACTCAGTGAGTGATATAGGCTGAAACTCAACACAGTATGTCCTCTCAAGACATTGATCTCTTTCCATAACAGTCTGTAGCAAAGCCCAAATCTAAATAACTTTGTCTGCAAAGTAACATGAAAATTCCTCACAAGAAAAACTTGTGATAGCAGCTGGCATAATTCATAGAACAGAAGAGTCAAGAGACTGGGTTAACTCAGATTCTGCTTTGCCCCTGAGGAACTGAACAAGTATGTTAAAACAGAACATTTCTATTTTCTCACCAGGACTGAAATGTTTGCTGGGCTGAAAGAAGCCACATTTTTTAGCAAATTAAATGTGTTGGCAGGATTTTGGCAGATTCCCCTGGATGCAGAAAGCTCCTAGATTTGCATTTTGAATATGCTATTTGGCAGATATTCTTGAGGTTTCCTGTTGGAATATGTCTGGCAGTGGCAATAGCTGCGGATGCTAGACGGCCTCTCAGCATGAAAGTGTACATTGGTGACACCCTAATCTGAGGCAGCGGAGCACAATCAGGAATGATGGTGCAGAGCAGTGGAAAGTGTAAGAAAGAAGCTTACATTGAACAAAGCCTAGGGTCAATTTCCAACAATGGAAACCATCTACTTAGGAGAAAAATTGACAACAAAGCCAAGTATGCATGATACTCCTAAAACTGGGACAATATTGAACATGCAGGTTGTGCTGTCTCAGATCTTGAGCCTAGGTCTGGGAATCCCCAGAGAGCTACCACATCCTGGCTTCCACCCAATGTCTGCTGAAACGTAGTGGGTTGAGAAGCTTTTAAGACTGTTGCTCCAGCCAAGGCACCACATAAGAGAGACCTGATTGGAGGATCGCCCGGCTCCACTGATGGTCCAGCCACCCTATTTAAGCCAGAAGGAGGCACAGGAAGTTCGTCTGAGTGACAAGGTGATTTCCTGTTGTGGCTGTATGGGAGCCTGCTTGTGCCTGCCTCGTGCATCCACCCTTGTTCCTGATTCTTGCTCGGCTCCTGCCTCGCCTTGCCTCTGCTCTTGTTCCTGCCATGCTCCTGCTCTGTGCTTGATCCTTGCCTTTTCTCCAGTTCCTGTCCTTTTACCTTGCCTCCAGTCATCAGTTACCAGTCCTGGCTCCGACCTCAGCCTCCAACTTCTGACCCTGACTCTGGCTTGACCCTTGGCTTTGGCAGTTAGTATTTGATCTTGGCCGTGACCCTTGGCTTCAATTCCTGGTTTTCATTCTGGCTTGACCCCTGGCGCTGGTAATTGGCAGTTGAGTCTGGTGCTGACTGTTGGCTTTGTTCCCCAACCTGGACTCCTGCTCTGACTACTGGGCAAGGTGGCCTACATCCCAGCCCCTAACACAGATAAAAAGGAAAATATGAGATAAATTCAGACCCAGAAAGGTCATTGAGTTCATACCCAACTTTGCAGCAGGAACAAGACGCTGAAGAAGTCTGCACATGTATAAAAACATGGGCAGTACCTAAGGCCACTACTGTCCAGTAGATCCAGAAGTCTATTGAAACAGCTGAAAGTCTGAGACCTGTTGCTGCTGCAATAACATAAAAAGATGAGGTTAAATCGCTGTATTTGTTAGAATTTGTTCAGTCAGGGAAAAAATAAATTAAAAAAAGGGTTAAGCTGCAACTGGAAGTTTTAAACCTCCAATATGTAATAATAGCCACTGGAGTCAGTGGGAAATAACCCATTTTGTGATGGAAGTATTTGTTTTTTGAGACTGTGAACTATGACTCAAACTGGGGCCAGGAAATAAAAGTTAGGTTTTGCCAGCACTCCAATGTGTCAGATCCTTATTATACCACACATCCTGTGGGATGCTGTGCAGTGCCACACTTCCTGTTGGCTCTCTTATGCCCGCTGATAGGTACCAGTTGCAGAGACAGAGAATACAGCCTGCCTGGTTTGCGGTAGAACCAGTGATGTGTTCATTAAAATGCCTCAGGGCTTGTCTACCTGTTGGGGTAATGTACTCTACAGGAGTGTGATTTCTAAAGCACAGTAATGTGTTGTTCTTGAATTGGTCCATTTAGACCCAGCTGATGGTCTAAAGGTTTCCTCAGTTCCTTAATGTAGTACTGTTTCAAACAGCACCATGTTAAAGCGTACCAGCAGGGTCTATCTAAAGAGACTAATTAATGTGCAACCCATTGGTGTGCTTTAGAATTCCCACCCCCATAGAATGCATTACCCTACCATGTAGGCAAACTCTCAGTCATCTTTAAAATGACAAAGGTGGGGAGCTGAAGGATAAATAGGTGTCTGAGAACCGTGGTTGGGACTGTGCCTTCCAGAGTTGTTCCTGAGGCAGTGCAAAAATGTGGCAGAACGGTCCAGTGCCTATCAGTTACAATCTATCCCGGTAGCGATCAGAAAAGCATGCAGCACTACTTCCTGACATGGATCTAATGCTATTAATAAAAATAGATTTGTTAATATTAACGATCACTACTCAAAAGCAGCAACATGGACTGATTACTGATGCTGGCAATGGTGACTTTATTCATTTGTTTTTAAAAAGGAGCGGTATTTTGTTTCATAAAAGAAAGTAAAGCTAGGTTTCTGGCATGACAGAGAGATTTTCAGCCCCAAACAAGGAGATCAATTAAGCAAAAGCAGGACAAAGTGGCACCATGTAGCCAGCTAGAGGCCTTAATCATTCCTGATAGTGCAGGGAAGCGTATATACAGACTTTCACAGTGAATGACTCAGGTTGGTATTTAAATTTATTTGAAAAGAAATCAACCTCAAAATATAACAAGATTGATGCAGTTTTCTAGGTTAGCTCTGCCGTACTTAGTGAGCTTCATTACATGTTCAATGACATAAAACCAGGTGGCAGTTGACACACTAAACCAGTCTAAGCAGGTCACAGTCTGCTCCAATGTCAATCATTTGCCTGAGGTCAGGAAGTAAAACTAGGCCATGACTTCATTTGTAAAAACATCAGACTTGCTTTTGTTTCTTATTAGTTATGTTCAACTCTTATGTTAAAATGAGCTAGGCAACTCTGGTACAAACAGTGTGATTGAGAGTATCTCTTAAACAGAATGCAAAGACAGGATTTGGCTGCTGCTCTCAGAGATGTTTACCTCTCCATTGTTGGTTGTTGAAAGAATGCACCCAATAAGGTTGTTTATTAGCTAACGTTGCCTCCTCTCTCCCTCTATTAAAAATCATTTCAAATTTCACAGCGCAGCTCTCTTAAATGAATTTATGTTGAAGGAATCCATAGCGAAAGAACAAATTTCCTGGGCCAAATCCTCAGCTGGTGTAAATCAGCATAACTCTAACTTCAATTCAGCTATGCCAATTTACACCAGCTGAAGATCTGCCTCCTCTATTTTCAAATATAGTTTACAGTAACACGACTAATTGCTGGAATGAAACTTTCCTATAGAAGTGATACCTGCAGGAACCACCTTAAAGGGACATCTGCTGAACAAATAGTCTTGCTAAAGAATTGCATTTTCTGTGGAACAGGTTCACAGATTTAATGGCTGTCCACTCTATAGAAAGAACTTAGTTGTACAAATCACACCAGTTTCATCTGCCTGGTTTCCTTTTTCCAGAAAAAATACTCCTTTTGAGAAGGAGTCACTGTAGCCTGAAGCACTGAGAATATATCTACACTGCAATAAACCACCTGCAGCCAGCCCGGGTCAGTTGACTTGCACTTGCAGGGCTCAGGCTGCGGGGTTATAAAATAGCAGTGTAGACATCTGGCTGGAGCCCAGGCAGTCTGGCTGGAGCCCCCTCGCCTCCTCACGGAGTCTCAGATGCCAGATTCCAGCCCCAGCCTGAACATCCACACTTCTATTTTCTGGCCCAGTAGCCTGAGTGATCTAACACAGGACAGCTGCTGGTGTTTGATTGCAATGTAGACATAAACTGAGATGCAACTATGGCATTTTGCTTTGCTTGCAACTCCCAACCCAATTACAGAAGCTAGAAATGAAAAGCAAGGGGTTTGACTGTCCTCTCACACTAAATAATGGGGTTATACAGATGGAAAGCAATGATAAGTGAGATGAAAATCAGGCCCAAGAGCTTTCAGTGTGAACTTGGCAAAGGCCTGCTCCCTTTTCCTTTACTATGCAATTGTTCCACTTAAATTGGATGACACCTAATCATTTCTAACTATAAGGGTAGTTAAGCTCTGGAATAGGCTTCTAAGGGAGGTTGTGGGATCCCCATCACTGGAGGTTTTTAAAAACAGTTTGAACAAACACCTATCAGGGATGGTCTAGGTTTACTGGTCTTGCCACAGCACAGGGGGCTGGACGTGATGACTTCTCGAGGTGCCTTGCAGCCCTACATTTCTATGAGTCTATGTCACCGATGCTTTCACCAGAGAGTTCAAATGTTTTGGTAAGTAAAATATAGACAGCCACTGAATGAAGTGGAAATTCATTACAATCCTTTTAGATTAAAAGCTAAGGAACCATGACCACAAGTCTTTTAATGTTAAATATCTATTGTTTATTAAATAAAATTATTAAGAATCATATTCCAGTTTTTAATCCCAGGCAGCTGTGTGGATCATCAACATTCCTAAAGGATCAGCAGTAAATTCAGTTACTGAGAAATGTTTCACCTGACAGAGAAAAGCTGAGTGGTGTGCATTACATGATTAGATGTTTGTTTATTGATTTCTGAGGAGTTATCTTATTACAGTTTTTTAATCCTACTAAGGCTTGCCTCACAGTTGTCTGAGAAACTTTGCGCTCATAAGGATCCTTTTCATCAAAGGTGCAACTTACTTGGGGTTACGGCGAGTGGAGAGATTTAATATCTTGGATTTTTCATCACATGAAATCTGAGATTAGAAATTGATTTGGGTCAAAATTAAATTGGCTTAAATCTACTCCTTTTTGAAAGAACAGAGAAAGGGAGAAAAAAATTGAAAACCCACCAAAATTTGTAGTATAGAATTCTCTGGAGCTTTGACATGAAAGTTTTGCAAAGTAAGAACCACATTTTTCAAACCGCTGTGGGATAAAGTGGGGTTTAATGGTATCTTCCATCACTATTGACCATGTCAGAGTTCTGTGTGCCTCAGTAACGTGAGTAGTGGAAGCAATTTCATTAATGACTGTAAAGTGCTTTGAGAGCTTCAGATGGAAGGCTCTGTAGAAATGCCAAATGCTGCTATCACTATTAAGCAGACATAACTCCATTGGCTTCAGTGGATTTGCTGCTGTGATGTACGTAGCTGGTAGCTTCTATGGCAGATTGTTTTCTCATGCTGTGCCTTTAAACGTTGAAGGTATTTGCTTACCTACAGTTGCCATTTTGTGGAGGATACATGATGCAGGTGGCTCACACAGCCATTGGAGGTGGCTCACACTGTGCAATCTAACAGACTGTTTACTCTTTAAACATTTTTTGTTTTGTTTCCCTTTAATTTAAACAAACAAACAAAAAACATTCGGGTTACCTGAATGGCTGGGTTTTTTGGGTGGAAAAACCTAAGAGCATCCATTCATACCAATGGCTGAATTTGACCCCAAGTCTTTTCACCTTAGCCTCAGTAGCTTATTCTTCTTACATCCACCTTGGTGATACAACCACTGGATGAGTTTACTGCACCATGGGAAGATGTGGAAACTAGATCAGGGATCGGCAACCTTCAGCACGTTTATTTACCTGCTGCGTCCACAGGTTCGGCCGATCGCGGCTCCAACTGGCCGCGGTTCGCCGCTCCAGGCCAATGGGGGCTGCGGGAAGCGGCGCAGGCTGAGGGAGCTGCGATCGGCCGAACCCTGCGGACGCGGCAGGTAAACAAACTGGCCCGGCCTGCCAGGGGGCTTACCCTGGCGAGTCACGTGCCAAAGGTTGCCGATCCCTGACCTAGATAGTGAGGCAGTTTAAAGCTGTATTAACAGGCTGGCCTTAGGGTAAAATTCCTGACTGATAATCTGTGGCCCTGGGAGATCCAAATCAGAGTGAAACCACAGCAGTTGTGCTGCATGGAAGGTGGGCAGGAATTGGAGAGACTAGGAAGAGGATCTATGGAAGTAGGTTTCTGGGTAGGCTGCAGGAGTGTTGTTGGGGGCATGGCCAGGAGATACATGAACTGTGTAGATCCACTGGCCACAAAGCAAGCACTAGGTGGGAATGGAGGGGCAGACTGTAATGGACTATGGCTATTGCTAAAGTACTGAGTGGTTTTGGTGGAGTATTGAGATTGCCTGTGGATCTGGGGGAGGATTCTGTGTTGCCTAATATCTCTGTGGGTTTCATGCAAAGCACCTCTAATCAGGCTTTGCATAGAGGGTGTGAATTATTGCTTAAACATTTTAACAGAGACTTGAATATGTGTTGAGAATAATTGTTTATAAAGTGTTATTGAATGGGATGAAACAACATTCCCCACGCTCTCCAAAACTGGTTTTAAATTGTGCAGACATGTTTTATTCTCCTACGTCCAGCTGTAAGCAAGCCCTTATACTTCTCTATTTCAACAGTGCTAAATATATGCTTGAGAATGACCACAAGTCCTTCGGAAAAAATACTTGACTCCCATAAGAGGAAATTTACATTTAGTAGTTGTATCAATATACTCTGCTTTTGCAAAACATTGCAGTGCAAAAATCTGTGCAATACAGTGCTAATGCTCTCCATTAACTGGTTATATAAACTTGCAAAAAAAAAATTGTTCTGTTTTTACACTCCTAAATAAATTTCCAAAACAGGCAGATATTGGTTCTGGGAATACACAATTGGGGCAGTGAATCAGAATTCAAATAATTGCCCTAGTAGAGTGGTTGATGAATCATTTCTCTTTGTTTCCTTTGGAGAAACCCTTCTCAACAGTGCAAGGTTATATACTTTGGGATCATAGAGTAATTGTATCCCCAGAGCATATCAGTTCAGTTTATATGCAGAGCATCCTGGCATGTGTCATATGAATTCACTGGTCAAATGCTATCTAGTAGTGGCCTGATTTAGCTCGGGTTACTATTGTGCAGCAAGTGCAAAACTGTGATCTTTGTTTTCATTTATTATTGATGGGTAGCACCATCTTTCATTGCTAGCCATAGGTTACCAACAGGGCCGGCTCCAGGGTTTTGGCTGCCCCAAGCAGCCAAAAAAAAAAAAAAAAAAGCCGCAATCACAATCTGCGGCGACAATTCGGCGGGAGGTCCTACGCTCCGAGCAGGAGTGAGGGACTGTCCACCGAATTGCCGCCGAATAGCTGGACTTGCCGCCCCTCCCCAAAGTGGCCGCCCCAAGCACCTGCTTGCCAAGCTGATGCCTGGAGCCGGCCCTGGTTACCAAATCTCTGCCATGAAATCGTACAGGTTTTGCAAATTTTATCTATATTGGCAATAGATATACCACTTTAATTAGCTCTGAAAGTGCCCTGCTGTGTCACATTTGCTGAAGACTATAGAAATTAATAATGCTATATTTGCATAGGACTCTCAAGAAGTGGGTGATATTTTACAGTTTACATCAGCAAAGTTTATTCAGTAAAACTGAGTACTCTAACTCTTTGTCATTGCAGTTCAGTGCAGGTATTGAGAACTACGGGAAGTTTTACTGGAATCTTTAATAAAAACTGAGTTTCATTAACAGAATGTCTCAAACTCTCTTTGCATCATTAGACTTATGTTACATACCTTGTTGTGTTACATGCATTTTTGATATACAACAATACTGACTAGGATGTAATGGAGGTTACCCTGCATATTTATTTTTTGAGATCACAGAATATTCAATCAGAGGTAGAGAACACTATTAGGTTATCTAGGGCCTGATCCAAAGCCCACTGAAGTCAATGGACATGTTTGTGCTAGACACAGTCAACAGCAACAAACATAACTCTTTTTTTTTGTTGGTTATTTAAACCAGCATGAAAACACAATATGTGAATGATCAGAGAGAACTGGATGTCTATGTGTAAGGGGTCAGTCTCACCCCTGCAGCGCCTCCTGCTGGTCTCTCAGGGAATTAGCTCGATTTCCAGCCCAGAGCGCCCTCTGCAGGCCGGTGATCTGCCTTGTCACTGGCCCTGTGTCCCTCCGAGGACCCCGGTGCCCCTTGCTCTGGGTGCTGCCCCCTGGCAGTACCCACACACGCTGGGTCTCCCCTCCCAGGGGAACCCCCACCCACTAACCCTGCCTCACCTCAGTGTAAGGCTACTGCCAGTCACCATCTAGCCCAGGGGTCGGCAACGTTTGGCACGCGGCTTGCCAGAGTAAGCACCCTGGCGAGCCGCGTGCCAAACATTGCCATAAGTGGATCATAGTAGGTCTGACCATTTTCCTTCATTGACATCAGTTTCTGGAACTCTGGAGAATTTGTGTGCTTGGAGGTCAGAGGATCAAATTGTGCATTTGGCCATTGGCCAAAGTAGGAGGCAGCAAGGAGACACAGCACTCCTGTAGGACACCAGGAGGAGTCATGTTTTAGGGAGGTATTGCTCCTCCTTGAGCAGCTCAGTGCTCAGAGGTATTGCCTGTACCCCTTAATGCCTCTGGTTACTCTCCAAGCCAGGCTAAACTGGAGGACAAATGGATCTACCTGTCCTCTTTGGGGTCTTCAGATTTTGTAAACTAAGTAAATGGATCTGTGTAGATTTACTCCAGGAGAGGATCTGGGCCCCTGTTTTAAGAAACATACAAAATAATGGCACTGATGAGTCTCAAATGACACATCATTGCATGCTACAAAAGTATCTCAGGATCTTTAAGACTGTTCATGTTTATGGGAACACCTTCCATGTGTGCTATCTGCATAGAGCGTCTTAAAATATTATTTGTCAACAAATGTATTTTAAGGTGTTTCACACTATTTTTATGTGTATTTTCTGGAAGCCAAACATTTAATCCTAGCCCATTGATTTCAGTGGAACAGCAATGTATGTTTACAGACACCCCTCAGCCTCTTTAGTCTCTCAGTGTAGTCTACTTCAGACAATTGTAAAAATTAGTTTAACTGTAGGTATTTAATGTCTCTTAAACCTTAAATTACGGAGGTGAGCATTGTATTGTAACCATTGACATCTGTTGTTTACTTTGTTTTCTTCTGTGCTAGACTTCCACTTCTAGAAGTCCTGGGTTCAAATCTGCTTTAGCAACAAGTAAAGTTGACTGTGTGTTTTGCTATAATCAGTAATCCATTTCTGCTTAGGAAAAGGGAAGTACTGGATCACTCAGAGATTTGCAATGGCAGAGCTGTGTGGGGAAGTTCTCTCTACTATTATACTTGGCCCTAGTCAGTGGTATTAACTTTATATTTTGAGCACCTGAATTCACCATTTTTTTGTAAAGTCAGCTAGTATTTTCAACCTGCATTTCTCTGTCATTCAGGATGTTGTATGGCTATTTTATGTTGTTACAGTCAAGTTCCCTTGAGGTGTTTTTTTTACCTTGCTTCTGACATATTTTTATATACTGGAATGTATATTTTTCTTCTAAAAAATTGTGAAGTTTATCTTTTCATTGCTTGCCCACAGCAATTCTGGTAGAGAGCAAGCAGCAGGTTGCGTGGAGGAGAACAGCAAGTGACACAGTTGTTGAGATGTAGAAAAAGTGCATAATGCTTTTGGTTGAAATATGGAACAAGGCTACTATAAAATGAATGTATGGCTAGGTGCTCACCTGTGTCTATACTGAGGCACACATCCCTCTACAGAGAATGTACTTTGAGACTAACAGAAGGTGATATAATAGGCTGAGTCTTACCATACCTATAATCAAGCTAGTTCAAGATTTTTATTTTTTTTTTATTTTTTTTAGCAAAACTAGCCATATAATATTTGACAAATGCAATTTGTATTTAGGTAACTCCAGCAAGGCTGTTTAATATCCCTGCTAGTATATACCCTTGAAATACATTGGAACACATCTGTTGATCCAGACATTTTTGGTATTGATCTTATATTGGACCACAGGACTTAATATCGCAGTGCCTCTTGGTAGCTTGGCTGTTGTCTGGTACCATATGTAGGCCAGAAAAATAGACACATTTTAAGAGCAGTTTGATTGCTTACTTGGCGTGATATGATCCCTCTGAATACTGCTGGGGAAGCAGTTAGATTTGGGTTTTTTTTTGTTTTTCAAGCAAATGTGGTTAAAGTGTACTGGCCTTTGCTGGAGGGATGGTCTACTGGGGAAACCAGGGGGTAGCAATGCTAGGCAAAGGTCAGTAGAGTTGGCCAGGAAAAAAAGGCAAAAATTGTTGGTGAAAATTTTCCCCAGATTTTCACCTGCTCTAGGATTTGGTCTGCTTAATTAAGGGAAATGAGGATGGGTGGAGAACTCCTAGAGACTTTAAATTTCCCTTCCTCTGGACTTTAATCTGTGCAAGTTTCCAACTGGAATAAATCTGTTTACCTTAACTAATGTGTGTGTCGGACTTCATTTTGAGGACTAACCCTTCGATCTTCACAATGGATCAGATCTGCTCAAGAGGGTACTGGCAGGCAGATTGTTTTGATTTTTTTTTTTTAATTAACGCTCACCATTTCCACTTTAAATAGGTAGTTCTAATTGTCTAATGTCACTCACTCCCTGTTGGCAGTTCTTATTAGATGAAAATATTCTGTTGCTTTACATCCCATTGATTTCAGTGGCCAAAAAGATCAGTCCCTAACACTCTGCCATGAATGCATAGACTAAATGGATAGCTATATTTTAAGTGGAGTGGCAGATTAATGGTCTGTCTTGTACTTTTCTTCTTGACGTTTATTGACTAGTTGTTTTTTATTGTGCTGGTTAAGCGCCCACTCAAAATAAACCAGTTTTTATTTACAAACCAAATGTTGACAACATTTTTAAAAATTATGTTGCTTTAGCTATTCCTCTTATAACTAACAATTAAAAATCCTAGTTATGGTAGCTAGGAATGGATTTTGCAATCCCACCTCATTTCCAATTGTTAAGTTGGAGGGGCTACTCGTGCAGATATCTTTCAACCTACAAGACTTCAGGAGTGAACTCAATGGGAAAAATTCCAGTGACTTCAGTACCGTCAGGATTTAACCCCAGATCCGTATTCTGGGATGATACATAGTTTCTTTATCCTTTCATTCTGCATTCCATTTCCTAAATTTCTCTTTTTCAGTATCCTATTTTCTAGCTACAGTATTCTGAGTGTTTCCCTAGAGCAAGGACCATCATCCAATAGGAGAGGATAATAATCACTTTACCACTAAAGGTACTATAAGCCTCATGCAAAGCACATGGAAGTTAATGGAAATACTCCCATTGATGGCTCCTGTTTAGTTCAAGTAACCCAACCCTGCAATACAGGGAAAAATCAGATTCCAGGTTCTTAATTACAGAACTCTGTAGCATTGTAGCTACATTGCTCTTTGAACCAAAAGAGCTTTGCATACAACGGTGTTTGCTTAGGATGTCACATTTGCATTTATAAAAGCATATCTTGTCTTATCATCACTGGTTTTACTTGCTGCAAGTTGGTCACATTGTAGCTAATCAGTGGCATACCAGTATTAGCTCAACTGGCAGCAATGGAAAAATACAAGCTAGGGAGAGGACACAGTCATGGATGAGCATCCACTGCAAAACTATACCAGAAGGTGCATCAGACCACACCTGGGTTAAGTCCGAATAATGAATGATGTATCTAAGAAATTGATTAATCTGGCAGAGAGGAAGCAAAGCCTGCTAGTATATTGCCCAAAAGATTAATAGTATTTTGTCAATTATTAAAATATATACTATGCTTGATCTTGTCACATGTAGTCAATAAATCAAGAAGTAATAATGAGAGAGTATTCTGGAATCCAGCTACAATATTAAAGCCATTACATTGCCTTACAAAGACTGACAGACTTAACACTTTCTGAACCAAAATGGACTTTGTAAATAAATAAACTTCATGAACTGTAGCAAAAATACCGAGAAAGGGTTCAGAGAAGCTAAATACAGAAGTTCAGAGATAGGGAACTAGCTGGAAAAGTCCCCAAGCAAGAAGTAGGAATGCTTGTAAGGGGGAAAAAAAAGAGTAATAACCATTTTCAGTTGAGGCTCAACTGGCAAGATTACAAAAGAGCATTCAGAACGGCTGTGATAACAGAACCTAAATGCTCAAAACATTTATTCATTCATTCATGTATTGATTTAAAAAAAACATATCTGGCACTTCATATGTCTGGTAAATGTAAATCCGTGATTTCTGGATTCTATCTCCATTCATTCTGTTATGAATTATGTATGCATATGGTGATGCCATTGTCATGTAGGGAAGGCATCCAAATATTTCTAATTTTTATCTCAGTTGGAAAAGGCATAGGGTCTAAAGGGATGAACCTCCTTATCAAATGCATCCATCCTCCCTTTGTTGCCTTAAATGTACAGTAGGTGACACAGTTCTTTCTTATTCCTGTAAAAGGACTGAAGGATTTAAAGGCTAACATCTACCTTTCACCACAGTGGACACGTGGGGATTTAAAGAAGGCACTTTCTTATTTGTAACACTGCCAAAAGAATATTGTGATGCTTTGGAAACATCCTTAGGTATTGATCTGAAAAATGATGGCACAGACTCAGACCTAGTGAAAGTAATGGAGTCAGATTATCCAAATTGGTTTTAAAGACTTTAGTCATATATCAATTCAGCATAAGAGTTTTTGCATATCTGAACGAATCATGTGTCTTGCCCTTCGTTGTTATAACAAACTGATTGTGAACCGTAAATGCTTAGTTTTTTGTATGATCTGTTTTTAAAAACAGTCATCTAAAGTATATTTTTATAAATGACACACATATTTCCTCTTTTATATTTCATTACTACATTTATTGTTCACTGATTGTTTTCTCCAAGGCACATTTATTGTGATTTTTAACTTTAAACAACCATTATTGTCACAGATGCTGACAGCCTTGGAATTAGTCACAGGGCTTCTCATGTATTCCTTCTATTGTGCGTACGTGGATCTTTTCCTTTCTATGGATCATGCTGCGTAACCTCCTTTCTCTCCTGAGCTACGTGTGCAGCAATCCTTTTCTTTTTCTGCTACATGCACAGTAATCTCCTGCTAACGCAACAGCACACACTAAGAGACTGATCCCTGTCACCTCCAAGATCAAGTGGCTTCCTGCATAATGCCACATGATGGGAGATTACATGCTTAAGATGTATTTCAGTCTCAGAGTTTTCTTGCTGTTTGTAAACCATTCAAGCCCTTCCCCTGAAGTCTGTGACATCATCTAAATCCCTCACTGGGATTACAATCTTGTGCTCCGTTAGACAGCATATCTTTGTTCTTTATTTTCTCCTTCTTTTGCTTTCTACAGAGCTGCAGGTTTGCTGGTGATGCACATGTACTCTAAGCTGCCATGATTTCCCATGTATGGTATCTTATTAGTTCACCTGATGAAAACCTTTTGCAATTACCTTCAGGGTTCTCAAAGCCCTTCGCAAACATGAATTAACAATCCTTGGATGCAGATGATTATTAGTCTCATTTTATTTATTTTTATAAGTATCTTTATTAAGTTTGCATTTATGGTAATTAAAAACATTTAAGCAAAACAAATATTGACAAATAAAGCATGGCAAATTAATACACTATCATTTGCAAATATGCAATACATATGTGTTTCTTTACAGGTTAAAAATATCTAGGTGATGGTCAAATAATCTTCAGTATTGAGGTATGCAACATTAGATATTACAATGATTCTTATTTTTGTGTGTTAAGTTTTTTTTTTTCTCCTCAGATTTTCTTCTCACTGGATACCAGGATAGGGGCAAAAGAATATTAAAAGCTTCCAAAATTCAGTATCAAAACTGTACATACTGCACGGTCGAGGACTCAAGAAAAATACCAGTTGGCTTCCACATGAAATCCTGGATGTTCGTTCTTACTGAAGCAGAATGGTCTAGATGAGAGAGCACTGCACTGGAACTCAGGAGACCTGGGGTCTGTTTCCTGCTCTGCTACACGCCTGCTGTGTGACTTTGGGAGTGTTGCTTTGCCACTTTGAACCTCAGTTTCCCCATCTATAAAGATCAGGGGGTAGCCGTGTTAGTCTGTATCCACAAAAACAACAAGGAGTCCGGTGGCACCTTAAAGACTAACAGATTTATTTGGGCATAAGCTTTCGTGGGTAAAAAACCTCACTTCTTCAGATGCATGGAGTGAAAATTACAGATGCAGGCATTATATAATGACACATGAAGCGAAGGGAGTT
>NW_020664389.1:5604343-5650044 GCF_002925995.2 Terrapene triunguis
TGTATAGCAAATCACCTGTGAATGGTGGGAAACAGGCAATTGCCTTATGTTAATCCCTGTAGCTAATTACCGGTGATTCTTAGAAAATAGGTCTACTTCAAAGTCTCCATGATTGCCTATTGTTTGCCTAAGGACTCCGAGCTGTCAAAAGAAGGCCTGGAACTGTATAAAAACCCTTGGGTCCTGATCCTTTTTATCTCAGATCTGCTTGATGCTTTATGCAGGGGAAGCTTGAGTCATAAGACTGAGATCTCCAGTCCCATATGGATCACCCTGAATATGAACATTGGACTATAACCTCTGGACTAATTCTGAAAGAACTCTTTGCAACTACAGAGCTCACCATCTCTACTATAAATCTGATCTCAGAACTGTACTCATGTCTGTATGTATACTGATCTTTTAACCAATACTCTCTCTCTTTTCTTTTTAAATAAATTTTAGTTTAGTTAATAAGGATTGACTGCAAGCGTGTATTTGGGTAAGATCTGAAATATTCATTAACCTGGAAGGTAATGTGTCCGCTCCTTTGGGATTGGTAGAAATTACTGAAAATCCTATTCATCATGTAAGTAATCCTCATCATATCTGACTTGGGTGTCTGGGTGGAGGCCTGAGGCTGGGTTGCTTTAAGAAAACTGTGTTGTTGGCTTCTGGGTAACCAGTAAGGTATAATAGAAGCTGTTTGAGGCTGGCTTGGTAAATCTAAGTATTGGAATATCCACCAGCTTTGGAGATTGTCTGCCCCATTCTTTGCTGTTTGCCGTAATTAAGTAACTTCAGCGTGGCTCCCTTGGGACTCTGATCACACCCATCTTGAGCTTCTGGTGGCAATGTGGAAGTGTCAGTGGCCCAGGACCCCCATTGTCCTAGGTACTAGTCCTGCAGGTTCTTATGCTGTCTAATCTATAGGTAACCTGTCTACCAGGTGAACTGAAAGGAGCATCTCTTTGACAAATGCACCAGGAATTGTACTCAGCTTGCCTTACAGTTACCTGTATTATTGGTTTAAGCAAAATGAGTGGAGACTTAAAAAGACTTCTATACCTTGTCTACACTTGGAATTTCACACTCTTTGTCTAGCACCACTAGACATACTAGTGTGAAGCAAACACAAAATGTGTCATGATGAAACCATATACAGCTGGTAAGTGTCTCTAGATTTCACGTCAGTAGTTTAACACTCTTTTGAGAGCAATCAGTTCATTCAACTTCTTTATGTTCTTCTCAACTAAAATGTAGTATAAAAACTTCGCAAATCTTGGCTAATTTTAGTTTCTACAGAACCCAACAAAACTATTGCTTGAAGGTCTAAATAAGATTGTTACTCTTCAAAGATAGGCGAAACAGGGAAGTGGTAAGACACCTGTGACTGATCTACACTTGATGCTTCCACCATTGATGCTACTAATGGGGCCGCTGCTAGATAAACAGTGCAAAAAGTCCTAGTAAAGACAATACCTTCCCTCCCATGAATACTTACATGGGGAAAAGACATTGCCAGTGAAAAGTAGGACAAATTCACAAATGCAGTTTGTTGCTGTTTAACAGATATATTTAGCCTTAGGGACACATGTGGCTGCATTACTCTTCCAAAGTTCAAATTGAAGAGAAAATAGATTTTGACAGTCACTTCAGATGTAAGTGATAACAGATCAAAGGACTTCCTTTTACTGCAATATTTTCATCATTATGGAACTGAATCACTTTGGACTTTAGCTTGTGTTTGAAATCTTTACCTTTATAATAATTGAACTCTTTAAATGTAGCTCAGAGAACAAAGGTTTCTCTTTTACAGTTAAACTTTTAACCCTTCAGGTTGAATTGGTGGAGACTAGAGGAAAATCCACTGTGTTTTCACTGAACTTTTTACCCTTTGAAAAAAACAGAACAAGTTTAAAGTTCATACAGTGAGAAAGAGGTCTCTACTGGGGATTACTGGTATTATTAACTTCCTGACCTCAGACAATTAAAAGGGAAAAGTGGAGGCAGTGTAGACTTTGACTCAACTTTGAACTTTTAACCTCTTGAGTAAAGTATTTAGTGTGGAAGGGGTATACATGGTAAGCTCTCTCATTATTAACTTTCTTTAGACCTTGGACACACAAAATGTCAGCGGTCATAATGTTAGACCAAAATTATACTTTGTTTTTTATGTTTCATTTCTATGGGTATAACAGTTAAAACTGAGAGGAAGTATTGTTTAAGTAGAAATAATAAAGGCCACTGTTTTCTAGGAAGTGGAACATACCGTAGGCAGACAAAAGGGAGAAGGAATCTTGAATCACTCAGACTCTGCACTAGAGTTTAGTAATTTACACTATGTTGAATTTTACCTTTCGGACATACAGTACACCAATCTTTCAGTGTTGCCTCTGAGCAAAATTTTCTTTACAAAATAGAAGTATTTTATCTCTTTATTCAACAGCTTCACTGGGGTTTACTTCCTCAAGCATTAAACATGGTGATACTCAGATGTCCAAGAGATTATAGATTTATTGACTAGGAAATAATCAGACAAGCAACATCAATAATTATATGCATAAGCACATAAATCACCTTTTCATATAGCTATGACTCCACAAGAGGAAGAAATAAAATACCATTGGGATTGAGGAATACTTGGAAAAATATTTCATATATGATATGCTTATCTCAATTAGACAAAGATTCAGCTTTGGTAAACACTGGCTGAGATGCTACTTACTATGAAACTTTCTAGCGTACTCTGTGGGAAGCAGTAAAAGGTTTAGTTAAACCTTCTAGCAATAGTGTTATTCGGGTGGAAATTAGGTTAGACACTGTCAGGGGCCCATAACTGAATCCAGACCCAGATCATTGTCCTCAGCTGATTCAGTTAATGAATCTGGCCTAGTGACTGGCTAAAGACTCCATATTCTTAAACCCTGCAGCAGGCCTGGGTTCCTGGCTGCTCAATAGCATCTGTAGCTATGTTTCTGGTTCTGCTTCCTGTCCCTTGTTCCTAGGTCTGACTCCTAGTTTCCTTCCCCTGGCTCCCTGTTCCTGGTTTCCATTCTTGGCTCCTGCCCTTCTCCATCTGATACTCTGGCTCCAATCCTTGGCTCCTGATTCCTTTCTCTCAGCTCCGGCTCATTCCATGGGCTTGGTGATTCGACTCCTGATTCAGTCTCTGGCCACAAGGCCTGGTCACCTCTGCTTCAACCACTAGGCCAGCCTCCTACCATGTCATTAGGCAAGACAGCTCACGGCCTGGTCTTTAACAAACACATAAAGGTATATATAAAACAACTCATCTGAAAAGGAATATAAAGAAGCCAGAATGAATGAATAATTGATGCTCTTAGGAGAGAACTGCAAAACACGGAGGTGAAATCTAGAGTGAGTGACTTCCACTACATGTTTATAGCATGAGAAATGTAGGAAGGCAGATAAGCTACTAGTCTTCCAGTTCAGAAAGGAATGATAAGTAGCACTAAATGCTATCACCATGCCAGAGTAGATGCCACCTGGGAGAAATTTCTCCTGTTCAGTTTAGAAGCTCTTCTGCATTAAGAATTAATTGTAACATTCATGTTATTTTTAGTTTAAACACAGAAACACAATAAAAAGGTCTTTTGGAGGCAGACATACTAGAGCATGAAATTGCTGTAGTAGGCTTATTAGAAGATTAAAAAGAAGGAAAGTTTCTTGCCTGGTTGGATGTCCCAGTAAGTATTGATAGCTGCAACTTAAAAACTTGGAATTGGGAAGCTCATTCGAACCCCTTAGGTAACACCGATTGAATAATGAAAAAAATGTGCAAATGTACTTTAAGTAAATGGGTTGACTTTGGTATTATTCATAGGATCATATTTCTTATTCAAAAGTATGTAGTTAACCAATGGATATTTGTGAAAATATCATTGAATCCCACAAGTTTTTCAAATTTTAGCACCAATGCTTACTCATCTGAACAATTACACCAGAATTACATGATTCACTATTTGTTATTTTGCTGTTTAAAAACAGTCATCCAAACAGGGAGTTCAGAGAATGTAGCCTTCATTACAAATCACACATACAATAAAGTGAATAGTCAGTGTACACAACTGGCGGAAGGTTGATCATCGAAACTATCTGATCAATGCTTAACAAATTAATAGATATAAAACTTGATTTACAAACAGAAAAAAGGGCTATCTTTGTAATTAGTATAATTCACAACTACTGATTTGACCACCACTGCTTCTTGAAAATGGGGCCAGAAATATCACAGGAAAAAGGCTTTTATCAAAGAATGCTGATGTATCCACTTCAAGATGCGGTAAGAAGCACAGCCTTTGTCATAACTCATGATTAAGGCTACATTTTAGATACAGGTATTTTTAGTAAAAGTCATGGACAGGTCACAGACAGTAACAAAAATTCATGGCCCATGACCTGTCCAGGACTTATTCTGTATACCTCTAACTAAAACTGGGTGCCTGGGGGTGCCATGGGTGCTCTGGGGGGCGGCCTGGGGGCACTGCAGGTGCTCTGGGGTGTGTGTGTGGGGGGTGAGCCCCGCTGCTGCTGGGGCGGGGCGGGGGAGTTGGCAGGGCGGACAGGCTCCCCGGAAGCAGCGACATGTCCCTCGACTCCTAGGCGGAGGCGTGGCCAGGAGGGCTCGTCAGGCTGCGCCTGCTCTGCAGCTCCCATTGGCTGGGAACCACAGCCAATGGGAGCTGTGGGGGTGGGGAGCTTCAGGGATGGTGCCTGTGGGCGGAGGCAGTGTGCAGAGTCACCTGGCCATGCCTCCACCTAGGAGCTCAGGGAGGGACAGGTCGCCGCTTCCGGGGAGTCCCCCCAGGTAAGTGCCACCCAAAGCCCTCACCCCCTCCCATACCCCAACCCCCTGCCTCAGCCCAAAGCCTCCCCCCACACCCAAACTTCTGCTGCTGCTGGGGGTGTATGGGCGGTGGCCCAAGACTGCCCCAGCAGGTGCCGGTGCGGCTGGCCCAGGGGCTGCCCAAGCTGCTCAGGCAGCCCCCAGGCCAGCCACACCGGCCACTGCAGAAGTCACAGAGGTCCCGGAAAGTTATGGAATCCCTGACTTCCATGACCTACGTGACGGACTTGCAGCCTTACTCATGATACTTGTCTCTTCAGAAACTGAAAAGGAAAACAGTTTGTCTCAATATTTGGGTTTGCTTCAAGTTTGGTCCTTCAAAGGAGTGAAAATTCTCGGCTGGGGTGGTTATTTTTCTGAACTAGTTTACTAATCCCTATCAGCATAGTTGCTATGACTATGGGTATTGGATAACAAGCTCAATCGTGCCATCCATATCTGACATGCTCTTAAATCTAACTCTTGGTAAGGTGCCCTCTAGGTATGTTTAATGTGAATACTTTCCCATGATGTGATGCTGAGTAATGTGAAAAAAGATTATATTGAAGCTTGATTTATGTGTGGCTTAAGTTTTTCCTCTTCAGGCATTGGAAAACTGGACATTTTCTTTTGATATATTTTGTAGAGATCTAAATGCTGTTAATAAAAAATTGTGTCAATCTGAATATTGTTACTATTATGCTCTAACATAATTATAATTGTCCAGATGCTCCATTGTGGTGCTCCTATATTTATACCTCCAGCATAATCTGGACCTAAAGCTGGTTTAACTGGTCTAGGGAGAATCACCCTACTGCTGACCTAGCAGGAAAACGGGGTGTGAACAAAGGAAAAGTGCCTCTGCTAACCCAGGACTTGGCTGTATTTTTGACCTCTTGTGTCTGTTTAAAATGCAGCCTCAGGTTTTCCTAGCTTGGTACAGTGGGACCACCCTGCACAAAGTAGCAGCAGGCTCAGTCTTTCCTACATGATCATAAAAGCCTCCTTTGCACAGCACTGCATCTCAACACTATTCAGCCAAAACCCAGGATGTTCACTAAAGTTCTTAGGAAACATGAGAAATGTAAATCATGCTCTTCTATGCTGATCCAGTGTGTCTTGCTGTATTTCTGTACCACCCGAGGAGCCTGACCAACAGCAGTGCTCTTGGCTGGTGAAAGAAAGCTCTTGTCTATCCTCCATATCCAAATGAATGGTGTGGTTCAAGCAGGAATGTCTTTTCTGCCCAGCAAAGTAATTCATCATCTTTTGAAGTTTTTTTTTTTTAAATTGGATTGGAAATTGAGATAGGAAGCGTGGAAAACAAGTAAAGTGACCTGGAAAAATCATATCTCAATAGTATTTATGTGGGCCGGCCAACTGACGTAAGGTCTAGCTCGTTCATCTTGTTCAAGGCTTCACATTCTGTGAGGCTGTGCGTGGGAAGATCCCTCCTGCAGAGGGGATGCAGGAGAGGCATTGGAGGGAACTGGAGGCCAGTTCTAGGCTCAGGAAAGCTGTGGTGTGTGGTGACAACATTCAGCACTCCCCATATCCCCAAACCTGTGGTGTTGTTAATCAGCTACTGAATGGAGATCTTGGACCAAATCCTCAGCCGCTGTACGACAGTAGAATGCTGCCCTGGAGAACTGTATTCTATCCCTGCCTCTGCCATAGCATTCCTATGTGATGCTGGGCAAGCGACTTACAGTAAACTGGTTATTAATTGTGTGTCCCTCATTTTCAGGGTGCCTGACTTCAGAGCTTGGTGTCGGATCTGCAAAAGTGCTGAGCACTTAGTTGCAACTTAAGTCAATGGGAATATATAATATACTGTGTAATACCAAGGGACTCTCAAAAATCAGGTCTTTGGCGTTTCAAATTGGGCACCTAAAATTGGTGGAGCCCAATTTGAAAAGCCAAAGACCTGATTTTTCAGAGTCCTTAGTATTATACAGTATGTTACTTTTGACCTTACTCTCTCTGTACCTCCATTCCCTACCTATAAAATGGGATAAAACCACTCCCTCAGCTCACAGAAGTGAAAATAAATTCATTAATGTTTGTGAAGCTCTCAGATGCTATAGTGATGAACACCAGAGAAAAGTGCATGAAGAAATTAATATTTATGTCTTCAGAGCAGGATCTGAACAGTGTGCAGTAAATAAGGCGTAGATCCACAGAGTGAAGAGGAAAATGAAATATCGAATAGTTGCTCATTAAATGGACTCTTTCCATCTTGTGCATTTAATGAGGCAGGGGTCATGTGATGAAAAATAGTATGTGATCCAGTAATTAAAGACTGTATCATAACTAGGGCTCCGGGTTTGTCACGGAGGTCATGGAAGTCACGGATTCCATGACCTTCCGCAACCTCCATGACTTCTGCGGGGGCCAGTGTGGCTGACCCCAGGACTGCCCAAGCAGCTGTCTCTGGGCCCAGCTGCTCAGGTGGCCTTGGGAACAGCCACACTGGCCACTGCTGGACTGGCTCTGCAGCCAGCCGCTGGGGCAGCCCTGAAGCCAGCTGCACCAGCTGGTGCTGGAGTGGCCCCAGGCCCAGCTGCATTGGCCACTGCTCAGATGGCCCCAGGCAGCCAGCCCTGGGGACCACCTGAGCAGTGGCCAGTGTGGCTGGCCCTGGGGACTGCCTGAGCAGCGGTCCCTGGGTGGCTGGTGCAACCACTGCCGGTGGCGGTCCCCAGGCAGCCAGTGGCGGTGGTCCCTGGGCAACCGAGGCAACCAATGTTGGCGGCGGTCCCTGGGTGGCTGGTGCAGCTGGTGCTGCAGCTGGCCCTGCCCCCCCCAGCAGCTTCCCCCCTCTGGGTGACCGCCCCCCCAGCAGCAGCCCCACAGGGTCTCTCCCCCCAGCAGCGACCCCTTAAGATTTAATATGGGGTATTTATAGTATAAGTCATGGAATTTTCCATTCCAGGCTCTGAAGTGACATGTATTGTAGTGGGAACAAACTCTTTTGCCCCTTCCCTCCAAGTATGACCTCTTCCATCCCATCCATGGTATTGGCAAAAGATAAAAATTGCTGACACAAGAATATGACCCGGCCAAATTTCAAGTCTCTCTTCTAAAACATGGAAGCACTATACCTTCTCAAAGAAAAGATTATCAGATATTTTTAACATGAGCAAAACAATGCATTTTCCCCTAACCTCATTCTCAGAAATGGCTGAACAGTTTTGCTAACATTTTTCAAAAACATTCAGCCTGTGGCTGACATCCAGCATAGAAAATTTCAGTCAGAACAGTTAAAGTTTGGCAAAGTTATAAGCAGCTAAAAACAGGGTCTTCTAATGGAACATGTTAGGCTACCTCAGTAACGGTCAGTGCTACTAGCTCTGCTACTATATCTTGTCCATACACTTTTTTATATACGTGTTTATATATATATATAGTATATATGTATGTATTGTGGAGCTACATATATGAGAGAGTAGGTTGCAGAATCAGTCCCTTAGGCCCTGAGCCAGGAAAACACCTAGGCACCTGCTTTACATGCTGGAAGTTAAACATATGCTTAAGCACTTGTGCTGAATAGGGATGCTTTCCTGTATCAGATTCTAAGAGAGCCCCATTTTCCCTGTGCACAATTGTGACTGATGGGATAAGCTGGTGAGTTTATTCAGATATCCCCTAGATTTCAGTGTCTGTAGCCTAGTACCGGGCATTCTCAGTGGCTGGGAGCTTAACTGTGCAGGCCTCATCTGTTTTCTCAGACTTTTGGTTTGATTATGGAGAATGTGGGGATGCAACCTAGTAATAGTTAGCATTCATACAGTGCTTTACCAGCGCTAGTTAATCCTCGCAACCACCTTGTGACAATGGTAAATAATGTTGGGGCAGGACTGCATTGTCTTCTCTAGCTGGACAGTGCACGGTATATTATGGCACTACTGTGATACTGCACTAATAATATATTACATAGCCTACTACATAGGCTACGCAGGCTATGGCTGGAGAAAACCCTCTTTCCTGGACCCCACATGGGAAGTCGTATTTTCTTGTCAGTAATGGATGACATCTTACTCTCCACTGGATAAATTACAGTACTGTATAAATGTGAGAACTTGGTAAGGCATAGAAATACTGTATTTCTCATTCTCATGTCACTATTTCTTTCCTTATTAGTCAAAATAAGATATTCCTTACTCTCAGGAATGGGACTTGTTACAGAATATGAAGATCAAAGTGTGTTCTTGCCTCATGCATCATCACTAACAAAAGACAGATAACAGAAAATGTTACTCCTCATGATTCTTGCTAAAAACACGTGAAGCAGAAAGAACATAGTTTGCCTTCTTTTTTTCAAATACATTAATTTGAGCCTGTGTGCTGTGAATCTCTTTTTTAAAAAATGTCCTGGCTATAAATTAAAAAATTACTGAATGGAAGTTATGGATGAGACGAAATATGCCTAACCTGGAGTTCATTTTTACAAAATAGTATTATTCTCCTGAGTCACTCAGAGCAACATAATGTTTGCTGCTTGCGATACAGATAAGTGCACAGCATCTTTCATCCAAAGGAGTTCTTTTCCTCTTACATACTTCAATCTATCCACTAAGTGGGGCACTGGAATTTTTTCATTTTCAGATGTGAAACAGGATCTTACATATTAGCTTTACACTGAGCATCCTGAAAAACCTTCCAATGTGCCTCTTTCCTTGTTAGCTTGGGGACATATTCCTGAAACTTAGTATGGAGAATTCACAAATAATATTTAAAGAGTTATAGTGGTAAATGTCAAAGTTTTTTAGGGCAACCACTATGTCTGGAATTGGCAGTGGTATAGGTTGATGTTTTCAAAGTATCGCAAAGAATTGGACTTCTTTGAAAATCTCAACCACAGCCTTTGTTACTGGCCTGAATGTTGTCAGAGCTGCTGCGTACCACTGCTCCAGTGGTATATAACAAGATCTGTGAGTCCTCAGCATCTTTTCTAACTGAGTCCTATGTTTAATTTTTTCATATTCCATAAAAGTTAAATCAGACAAAACATTGGTCTTAATTTTCTGGTTTCTTTACACTTGCCAGAAGCTCTGTTTGAAAGGCAGAATTAGACTTGTCTCTGTTGCAGACTTGCTACAATTAATTTATAAAATCTATATATTTATATAGTTACCCTCTTACAGAGGACTGCAAAGTACTTAAATTATGTTATTTAAATGAAAGGGGAAAACTTAAGGGAGCAGTAAATTTCATAATGTCTCTGGATTTAAGTAAATTGACGTGAGCTTTTGAAAATCAGAGGAGATAACATGGTCCAACAGTAAGTATAAGGAAACTGGATTCCATTGTAGACAGTGCCCCAGACATTATCTCAGCTTCTCCTTGTATGAAATTTGGGGTTTATCCTTCTTAGTAAAGCACTTTACGATCTATGGAAGAAAATCACTCTAAGTGCTAATTATTAGTATATAAGTTTTCAGAAAATTGCTTATCAATTGATAGACATAACACACACATCTATATATATATGTGTGATGTTTCAAGATGGTCTTATTTACAATTATGCTGTTCCATATAAGAATAAAAAACACACATTTAATTTCTATCACTGACATATTTAATGTAAACATTCTCCAGAGGAGGGAGAAGAAAATAAGAATGCAAAAAAGCTGTGGGGCGAATGATTTGTTAATGCCACGTTAAGCCTGCCTTTTCTTCCTCATATTCATGGGCACAGCATAGGATGTTTCCAGATCTCAAGTGCATTGCCAGTTTCTTTGTTTAGGGTAGCAAATCCTGATCCATAAAGTTCACAGTGGCACAGAAACCAAAACCTCTTCCAGGAATCTGAAGACCCCTCCTGTTAAGTTCAATGTTGCCCTCATCAGGAGTGTCACTGCAATGGACCGAAGTTATTGTAAAGACTATCAGAGGACATTGACAGAATCAGGTCAGCTAGATGTGCATAAACAAGGCGGGGGGGGGGGGAAGAATGCCTAAAGAGAAGTGTATATATCTCTTTGTCCTATACCTGGAAGACACAAATTGTAAAGCTTTTACTCTCACCTGCTTGCATGGCATTTTTCTTCCCTTTTGTCTGTGAGGCAACATTTTCTCCACTGCAGTTTGACAGGCACAACGGCATTTCAAACTGTCACTTGGTTCTTAGGCAAATCTTCCCTTTCTTGCAGTTGTTATTATGGGAGGCAGATTTCCTTAGCAGGCTGCTTACTGGCTAAATACCCCCTATTGTGGACTGTCTGGCTGAGAGGAGAGGATGCTGTTTGCTTAGCTGTGCTTTGGGGGAAGGGAGGAACTGGAACTTGAAGGAATGCTGTACGTTGCAGCATCAGCATCCAGAAAGCATGTACCGATCTTGATTGGAAAACTGCTTGAAATTTGGTATTTCCACCTCCTGTCCCTACAGAAACATTTACAAGTAAACCATTTAAAATAGTTCATGCCAACCCCAACCTGAATAGAACCACACAATATATAATACCATACATTAATTTGTACCTGGAGAAGACAAATGCAGAATGGAAACTTGGACAGATCATCCATCAGACTTCTGCTAAAACATAGTGGAATGAAGTTTTGAGCCTTAGATTGCTTGGGAAAAGTAATACAAAATGGTCATATTAAATGGAGAAATCTCTCAGCAAATTTGACTGTAGGGATAACAGAGCTAGAGTATGTAATATTGACCATGTAATCATACTTTTAGCAAATATTAGTTGTTAAGGGTACCTACGGGCTTGCAAACTCATTAATACAATATGCAGCTGGGTTCATTTGTAGATAGTTAACCACACGGCAAAGGGAAATGATCAGTTCTGCACGACACATTTTGTCAATATGTTGCCACTATCGATGGGCAACAAATTCTTTCTTTGAAGGTGAATTTTCCCCCATATGGAGAACCAGAACAAGGCCTATGTACCAATTAAGTCCCAAAGAAGCCCTCAAAATTGGCTAATTTACCCTCAGAAAATGGAAGGAGCCAGGGATGAGAGAGAAAAAGCACATTTGTTTCATTAACCTCTGTATTTTGTATGAACTGCAGCAAAGCCAGCTCAAGCTGTCAGCTTGTGAGAGCTCACAAGCTAAGTGAGGCTGGGCTAGCAATATTGGGATGGCAGACCTCTAAGGAAAATCCAAGAAGTGTAAGAAGTGTTTATGGTGATTCATTTAGGTGCTGTCAGTCTTCCCTTTGAATCACTACTGAGCCAACTCCCCTTGTGGTGTTAAAGAGCTCTGTGCTGCTCCAGTAGCTTTTATGGATGAGGCATGAAATTGACGATTCACTAAAATCCCATGATGCTTTTGGCAAGAGTATGGGTATTTATTAACCTCTCTTCTGGCTAAATTCCACTGTGGGCAATTTGTGTATTCTGCCTACTTATACTCCCCCAGCAGTTTCAAATTAATATGGCATTCTTCTTTATTTTGTGCCCCAAACCTTTGTCTAGTGTTGCAGTGTGCTGTTAATGGCTGCCATGTTTTGCCCCAGGGCTGCATTTCAGTCTTAGGCAAAGAGATACCTACTATATAGTTTGTACAATAAGCTTGCAAAACCCTTTGTAGATTGAGCTGGATAAAAAGCACTGTGCAACTGTAAGATCTCCATTCTTGTTTTACTAAAGAGATGTCAAAATACATATTCCAGCATGTAAGTGTACAATGTAAAGAGTCTTGGGTTGTATGTTACTAAGCTTTGCTAAAAAAAACCCTCAGTGCTAGGAATAAGATTATTATGGCATTCGGTAATTTAAAAAAAAACACAACAAAACCAAACCAAAATATCACTTTTGTTTACATTCTTGCTGCATATAAGGTCAGCCTGCTCTAGCAGTTTTGTTTTCCAGAGAATGGGCCAAATCCATCCCTTCTCTGACTCCATTGACTCCGGCAGAGCTATATCAGGGATGACTTTGGCTCAACGAGTCTGTGGAATAGCTTAATCTTGACTTCACATGACAGAATAAACAAAAGTATCATGGGTGCAGTCTAGTTTCACTTGCAGTCGGTGAGAGTTTTGTCACTGACCTTAACCAGAGCAGATGTAGACTGTTTCTTTTTATTAATGCTATTTAATTTCAACATTTAATACAAAAATCTCCAAACCATAATATCTCAAAGATGTTAATCACTGGCAGAAAAAACAATCAGGATAGCAATACATTTCATAGCTTAAACACACGATTTTCATTGCACTTCACTGCTCTGACCAAAATATAGACCAGTGCCACAAGCACATCTAATTTATCAGTTCCTTTCTAAGGTGCTATCCTATTATCACCTCCTCTTCACTAGTAGTTCTCTTCCTTGCACTTTCTCCCACCATCCTTCTCCTAATCCCACACACGCTCTTCTTAAAATTTCATGGAGGCCATGTCTATACTTAAGTTTTGCTGCTTTAACTCTAATGCCCAACCCCCCAGTATAGAAGCTGTTATACCAATTATAGTCTTATCCAGTTAAGAGAATCACCTTATACTGGTATCACTGGAATGTACCAGTATATTAGGGCTCTTACCAGAATAACCATGTTGGCAAAAAGTCATCACCCCTAACCATCATAGTAAAATTTTAAGTGTAGACCAGACATGTGGGAAATAGCAAAAAATGAGGGAACTCTGTGACACTTCCTGAAGAGGGGGAAATAATTTGTAAATGCCTTCCATGCAAATCAAAATCCACACTACCAAACTTTCTTCTTCCCTACAAATTCCCCAAGTACAGTATTCACCCCAGTCACACAATCAACTCTCTCCCCATCTCACTAATCAACCACACCTCCACAAAATCAATGTTGACATGTAGCTATAGGACATCTTAAGTCAAGTAGAAAACCAATCCTAGTATTTTTCTTAAAATATTTGTTTTGCTTTCTTAGGCAAGTAGATTTAGTTTATAATTTACTAACTAACTCTTCCCTCTGGAGAAAAATCTATACTGGCCTGCGGCCTAGAGACTGCTCTTGTTTTAACAAGACACCACAGCAAAGCAAATGGGAAAAATTCTGGGCCTCATTTAGATCCAGGCTGAATTGCACAGCTCTGACAGTGCAAAGGGCCCTGATTCATCTCCAGAGCATGTCCATCATGTGCACTGAATGAGGCAGAGGGTCCAGTGGAAAAAATAGTATGCGATTATGTCATTAAAGACTGTGTCATAATGCATACGCATAAGGGGGCTGAATCAGTGTTGCACAAGCCAGCTTTAACTCTGGCACTTCCGAAGTTTTAAGAGCTTGACTTTGCAACATTAATATTGCTTTTTAAGTAGTTATATGTATGTAATATAATAAATACGGGATACACTGGGTGTATTGGGTGAAATCCCCCTGGTGCCCCGGGCTTGTGCAAAGACCTTATGTTCCACTGTGAGGTTGTGGAGTGGGGGATGCACAGGGAGACATCTTCATCACTGTGTGGCAGTGTGATGGGGTGGACTAGGTCCAGAGCCCCCCTACTGAAGGCCTCAGGGTTCTGCCACACTCCTCCCAGGAAAGGAGCAGTGGAGAAGTCCTCCAAGCAGGCTACAATGGCTGCAGGGAAAGCAGCCAATTGGAGAGGCTGCAGGAAGCAGCCAATCAGAGCACAGGAGGGAGAGAGAAAGGAGCTGCAGAGACAGATAGTTCCTTGCAGGAGCTAGAGGAGTACAGATGGTGCTCCGGCTGGCCACTGGGAACTGCAGCACCATGGACAGCTCAGTGCTAGTATAGACCAGGGGAGTGAGGAAGTGCTCCTGGCTGTCTGCTGGGCCTGAGCTTGGAAGACCCCTGAGCTAAGGGTAAGGTGTTGGTAAAGGCTGCGGCCACAAGGAAATGACCCAGGAAACGTAGGCAGTTTTGCTAAAGGAACATGGTGGTGCGTGGCTTCTATTCTTAGGGTCCCTGGGCTGGGATCTGGAGTAGTGGACCCCCCCCATCTTCCCCCATAGGCCACTAGGGAAGGGCCTACAATTGGACAGTAGTAAACCACCAGAAGGGGACTGAACTGTCAGGAGGCCCAGCTAGAGAGCTGGGACCAAAACAGACTAAAAGGATGAAACCACTGCCTCCAGATAGGAAGCTCTGAGGGTATGTCCTGACACCTGGGCTGGGACTGTCTAAAGACTGCAGACACACCTGACCAGAAGGGGGTGCTTATGAGAAGTGGTTTCCATGCTGTTACAGGCACAATGCAGTGAAGGGAATGAACCAATACCTCCATATTTATGTGTCTGTAACAACCCTACAGCCCCATGCAAGCTGTGTGGAGGCCCTAGGTACACTATTTCAGCCCATAAGGTGCAACAGTAGTTGCTGGGAGCTTTGCTTCAGGCAGGTATTTGTTAGTTTGTATCATGAAGAGAAACTGGCCAGTTGTAGTAGGCATGATGGGGGAAATCCTTCCATTGACCCAAACTATTTCATTTTGAGGAGTTACTGTAATGATCTGGAGATTTTTTCTGGACAATTTACAAATTATGACCTCTGTAGGTATTGTTACCGAGCTGAAAACTCCAGTTTGCTTGTGGGGCCAGTTGTCTTCTTTGTCCTTTCAAATCCATGTTGGAACAAAATTCCAACAGGGGTATGGGCAAAGGCCTAACAATAGAAATAATTTAACATGCATTTTCAACCACTGAAATGTAATTGCTATAGACAATATGCTGCCTCCCAACCAGGAAAATTGATTTAACAGAGGAGAGGTTGCCTGACAACAAAGTTGCTTGCCTGAGGCCTCTGATCACTTGTTGAGGCTGACAAGGGAATCAGCCGACGGAAGATAATGGAAGATTATGAAAAATGAAAGAGTTGATCTATTCCGGGCCATTTTTCCTCTGCCTCAAGAAAAGCAACCGAACATCTAATTTTCATCTACCTCAAGAAGAAGGAGAAGCAACCCAACATGGAAGGGCCTGATGAGACAGAGGGCCTCATCTACCTAAACACATGGTTCCTTGTGGCCTTCCTCCACTTGACCCCTCCTAGCCCCTCCTCCCCCTGCTTAGCACAATCCCTCCTGGAACCTTCTTTATTGGATCTCTTGTGTCTCCCCCTCTTTGGCATGATCCCTCATTGCTCTTCCTTTCCTCCTCTCTATGATCACTTGGAGATTCCTCTCCTCCTAGGCATCATCCCTCATGGCTCCTTTTCCTCCTCCTCATCATGATCCCTCATGGCTTCTTCTGCTACTCATTGTCCCTGTGAGCCTTCCTGGTTCTTCCTTGTCCAGAATCACTCATGGATTTCCTCCTCCCCATGATCACTCTTGGCAACTCTGCCTGCATCCAATCCCTTGTGGTGGCTTCTCTGACTCTTCATAATCCCTCATGCATCCATGTCCTCATTGTGATTTCTTGGGGAGCCGATCTTCTGTGCAACTCCACATGGATTCTCCTTCTCCGCCCTATTCCTCATGGTTCTTCCTTCTCCCATATGCAGTCCCTTTTGGAAATTTCTCCTCACAATCCCTCTCACTCCCCTCTTCGCTATCCCTGTCTTCTCTCCTCTCATACCTGCCTCTGCAGACCCCATGTAGTTCTTGAATGAACTTGCACCAGCTCTCCCCAAGCTCACCTGCTTCTGGTGCTCCCAGAGGTCAGAATGTTATGGAACTGCCAGATTGCAATTGGGTGTGAGTTCCTGACATAACAGCTTTGTTACATCATCTGCAGTGATGAAATCTGTTAACACACCCTCTTTCCCATTGCTTCAGTCAGTGCACATTTAATCTTTGTAATATTGCAAAACACAGGATGGATGGGGCTCAATGAATGAGGCAGCTGCCCAATGGTGTTTTTCTGTCCTCATCTTTCTGATCCCACAAAGATTGGATTGAATAGACTAGACTGTGAGGTCCCAGCCCTTATTTCCTGTTCACCATCCAGCCCTGGATTTGGTGCAGAATTTTGGGAGCATTGTACAACTGAGGGACACTCTTTTCTCTCTCTCTCTCTCTCTCTCTCCTCTCCCACCTGAGGGGGAAACATTTCCTCCCTCTCCCCATCCCCACTGGCACTGATACATTGGTAGCCCAAGGCAGGGAGCCTAGTTTTTAACTCCCAAACCCCATTTGTGTCCCTGATGTAGCTGGTGTATCTCCTAATGAAATGAATACCTTCCTGTAAAGGGGCCCATTCATTGCAGATGCACTTGTAGATGGTCTGTGGAATTAGAACGGGGATCCACATGAGGAGAAAGCTGTTGGTTACTCACATTGTGTCGGGGTGTGTGTGTGTGTCTCTCTCTCTCTCTGACTTAGGGTGCTCCGTCTTCGTGACTCAGCCCTTCAAACAGGTGACTCTATATTCCCCACCTTATGGGGTAACAAAGTCCCACCAGACAAGCTGCCTGGATGCTGTTTCAGGCAGTTTTCCATCCCAAGTCTCCAGGTTCTGTGCCACTTCACTAGTGGCTGGTAGGGGAACCCGGGCCCTCCCACTACTCCAGGTTCCAGCCTAGGTCTATGACTAGAAACCTAGGTCTGCTCAATCTCAGACCCTGTTGCTGTTTCCCTGGGCTCTTTCCAACTCCAATTCTCTATCTTCTTACCTATCTCTGGGTTCACCCTGGGAGCTTCCTCTGCTCCTGCTGGCTACTTCACTCCTCTAGGCCTTTTATAAGACTCTCTAGTCCAGGACAGAATCCCAGGATTTACTCTCTCCTTGGATTGTCTCCTTGTCCCTGACCAGCTCCATTTCCCTCTAGGTAACGACTGTAGGTGACCTCTCTGCAGCCATCTTCTTGGCTCTCATTGTCTGGATTTATATTCCTATCCCAGCTCCGCCCTCAGTGGGGCTTCATCTGCCATTAGGCCCTATCAAGCCCTGGTTCCCTTCCAGGTGCAGCATCTAAGGTTAATTGGCCCCTCCTGGCCCATATCAACCCACTCAGGGCTTGTGTGTGGACACCCCATCACACTTCCCTAGAGGGACTTCTCTACTGCCAGAGACTTCAAAGTCCATCCTATGTAAATATTACATAGGAAAAACTACATTAAAAGAATATTAAAAATATCTGTCTGCTCTAAGTTTGCAAGGTTAAGTGCTCAAAAGTTAGGAAATGTGAACCCTTAATGTATACACAAGATTGCTGAATTAAGATAGTGTTTAATTACATAGTCACATTTTTTCCAGAGGACCCATTCCTCAGAGGATGAATCAAGCTTGGGTAGTCAAGGAGGCTATTGCCAGCCTCATTTGTGGCAGACGTCTGAAGGAGTATTAGATTAAGTAAAAATCTGGCTCTCTCTTGGTGCTGATAAGGATTGAAAGGGGTTTGGTGGTTGGGTAGAAAATCTATAACCCCTCCTTTTTGTGATACCCTTTCCCCAGAATAGTACATTAGTACCTGGAGGAGTTGAGAGGAACGGTCTGGAGTGGGATCTCCCAGACCCAGGGTTTCAGGTACTCTTGGTATCCATTCCCTTCCATGTGAGGCTAACAGTGTTGACCTTCACAAAACTGCATTCATTAGAAATTCTGCATAGGTGGGGCTGAGAAAAATGCTCACAACAGGTCTCCTTGCTGCAAGTAATGAAAAAGAAGCAGTTAGGAGCCTCACTAGGAAGGAGTTACTGCTGAGAGCCTCCATCCAGATAAAGAGAATGAACCACTTGTTCTGTTACCTGATTTTTCGCTCTCATGAGGGGCTGTTTCACTTTGTATAACCTCCCACATTCTTGAGGTGTAGCAGTGACGGTGAATTCCCCATGCTGTGCAGCAGGAAGGCTTTGTGAAGACACCTGTTCTGTTCAGTAGCAACATGGCAAGAAAGTCTTCTTTTTATTGTCTGGGCCGGGATGGCTTCACTAGAGTCTGGGACCTGCAATGCACCAGAGTGTGTCCAGTGGTAACTAAGGAAATCTGTCTGAGCAGTGTTGAGGACATAATTTCTCTGGGGGCACAACAGAATGGCATTGTATTTGGTCCATGCAATGGCCAGAAAAAAAAGTAACACATTTCTTCCTGATGTTTAGCTGATAGTACCATGAATGACCTCAGCTCCTCCCAGCAGATCATTAAGCCCCAGAAAATGCCCTTTGTCTCCATCATTATTGCTTAATTATTTTCAGCTCTGTAATCAAATTTGCAGTTTGACTCTGTTGATTCTAGCTGGTGTATCATAACCTTTACAGTACATGAAATAATATGCAGCCTTGACTCCCCTGCTGGCTCAATATCATGGTGAATAGGGCCTTCTTCTAAGCTTACAACACCAAGAAATAATAACCTGCCATTATTTTCCAGAAATTCTGGACCTGAACATTTAACATTACACTGATTTCACTCCCCTCCCTCCCACCCACCTTCTAATCCCTTTTAAAATTGCAAATGTTTATAACTCCAGACTGAATAATAAAGAGTCCTATTTTGCAGCCAAATGATTATTCTTTAGGATGCTGGCAAAGTATGTATTTTTTTTTAAGCATAACTCAGCAATGCTGTTAATTTATCCTTTCTATTATAATAAAGTGCAGCAAAACACTGCTTGTGTGGGTGTACATAAAACTGCCTGTAACAATAAATATACACCAACAGGGGGAAAAGATCATAAAGAGCTTGTTATGATATCAAAGATATAACAAGAGTCAATGCTTGGAAATTGAACCTGGACAAATTCAAGGTGCAAATTGTTGAGCGAGGGTAACTAACCAATGAAAGAAGGTATAAAGGGATGTGATGGATCCTCTTTTTAAAATCAAGATAGGATGGATTTCTTAAAGATATTGTCTAGTTCAACTGGAATTTATTGGGTTTGATGGAGGACTCATTAAATGATATGTTGGGGTCTGTGTTGTGCAAAAGGTCAGACTAAATGACCATAATGGCCCTGTCTGGCCTTAAAATGTATGAATCTATGAAAAAAAGCTTGCTAGATAATGGCAGAGGTAAATATGTCCATAGTGGTGAAATGGAACTGTGGAATATCAGTAATACTGGAAATCTAACATTACAAAAATTAAATCTGTTTCAAAACTTTTAGGCCCTATGGACATGGGACATTTTCAAAACATTCCCCTCCCCATTACTACCATTAATTCAGATTCATCTGTGTTACCAACCGTGGGAACCAGAGTACACACAATACCAGATCTCATCACTTGTGCCGTCTAACTGTTCAGATTAGGTGTAAGCAATGGGGAGCTGCAACAGCCAGACATCACCTCACAATTCTCCCATGCAGTAGGGAACGTCAAGAGGCTGGAGCTACTTGTTGCTTTGCACCACAAGAACATGGAGGTCTGGCCTACTGTTAGGGCAGGAAACAGGACAATACTATTAAAAATAGTGTCCTGAAGTTGTCAGTCACCGAAGATCAGCTCTCAAATTATCTTTTAAATAATTGGACTAGATTCTGCTCTGATTTACACTGTTTTCAGTAGAGTAACTTCTGCACAACACAAATGCAAATGAAATCAGAATGCCTTAAAGGATATAAAGGAAAATTCAGTATTAAATGGCTTTACTCCGTGTTTTAGACTGAGTGCTAGAAAAAACACTCTTCCAGCAAGTAATCTGATCAGTTACTTTTAATTCCGGTCTGCTGTTTACGCATCCAAACTGAATGCATGCTTTTATTAAGGCAATTACTACATATGACCTCGACCAGCATTTCTGTTGGATTTAGAAACTCCCATATATGTCAATAGATCATATTTTGGTACACAAGAAATGCAGGATCAGGCCTCATATAGGTAAAAATATGACAAAATGTAAGGAAATTGTAACTGCCCCTCCCCGTACTCCTAGCATAGAAAATGATGAGTTTTTCCTAGGATCAAAGACAAATATCACACAATAATAATGTGAGAATACCAAATAAAGGAAAAAGGAGCCTCCTATCTAGAAACAAGGCTAAAAAAGAGAGCCTATAAATCACAGCCATAAGGAGGGAATTATACTGACATGATCTGAGCAGACAAAGGGAGTTCATTTTGTGACACATTTTGAGGAACATCCAGGGACATTTTTTGTGCCAAGTAGGGTTCACGGTTCAGTGAAAATTCCGTCTTCTCCAGAGCATTAACTAGCGGAGGCAATGTGGTCTAGTGACTAGAAGAGCGAACAAAGGTGCTCCAGGGTTCAAGTGCAGATAATTGTCCATAGAATTAGATGAACATCACCTATTGAAACCATGTGTAGTATTCTCCTCTAGTGGCTGGTCCACCTGCAAATAACAGTTTACTACTGTCACTAACAAAGTTGCTCCTTTAATTCACCTGGTAAAGATCTATGATGTAGGGCCACATGTCCTAGATTCAAACCCTGCTGATCATCGGTACAAACTAGGGCATGCATGTATATTTATTACTGTATGTCAAACAGCAAGATGGACAGGGATGGTAGAGCCCTGTTCATGCTGTAAGCATGTTTTCTGACTCAGGGGAAATGATTCAGATTCAGACTGCTCATTAAAGGGCAAAACTACCATAACAGTTGTATATTTGCAGTCTTCAGTGTAAAAGAATGTGTGGACAAATAAAAATAAGCTAGTTGTATTTGCTTTTTATATTAGAAGGAAACCTTCTGTTCCCTCATTTAAACTGCAGCAGGTCTTTAGGGGTTCCGGTTAGAGAGAGGACTCTCAGAAGAAACAATCCTATACGACATAAATTAGATCAAATATCCATAACATAGATTCTTAGACTCTAACAGATTAGAGATCATTAAAAAGGATTATTAGCTCATCTAGTCTGACCTCCTGTATCTCACAGGCCATTAAATTTCACCCAATTACCCTCTGTATTGAGCCTAATAACTTTTTGGGCTAAAGCATCTCTTCTAGAAAGGCATCCAGTCTTGATCTGAGGACATCAAGAGATGGAGAATCTCTCACTTCCCTTGGTTGCCTGTTTCAGTGGTTAATCACCCTCACTGTTAAAAAATTGTCCCTTATTTCTCGTTTGAATTTGTCTGGTTTCAGCTTCCAGCTACTGGTTCTTGTTATGCATTTCCCCACTATATTAAAGAGCCCTTTAATACCTGATATTTTTTCTTGTGAAGGCATGAATCCCACTCAGTCTTCTTTTTGACAAGCTAAACAGATTGAGCTCTTTAAGTCTTGCACTGGAAGACATTTTCCGTATACTCCAACAATTTTGTGGCTCTTTTTTGGCACTGTCTCCAATTTTTCAACATCCCTTTTAAAATGTGGGCACCAGAACTGTAAGCAGTATTCCAGCACTTGTCTCACCAATGCTATATACAGAGGTAAAAGAACCTCCCTGTTCCTACTCACCACTCCTCTGTTTATATGTCCAAAGACCACATTAGCCCTTCCTGACACAGCATTGCACTGGACCCATAGGTTGAGCTACTTTTCCACTGTGACTGCTAACATCTTTTCAGAGTCACTGCTTTCCAGGATATAGTTCCCCCATTCTGTAGGTATGGTCTTATTCCTCTATCCTAAGGAATGGACTAATTGCTTAAAGTTATCACAGCTTTTCATAGAATCATAGAATATCAGGGTTGGAAGGGACCTCAGGAGGTCATCTAGTCCAACCCCCTGCTCAAATTCCCAACTAAATCATCCCAGCCAGGGATTTGTCAAGCCGGGCCTTAAAAACCTCCAAGGAAGGAGATTCCACCACCTCCCTAGGTAACGCATTCCAGTGCTTGACCACCCTCCTAGTGAAATAGTGTTTCCTAATATCCAACCTAGACCTCCCCCACTGCAACTTGAGACCATTGCTCCTTGTTCTGTCATCTGCCACCACTGAGAACAGCCGAGCTCCATCCTCTTTGGAACCCCCCTTCAGGTAGTTGAAAGCAGCTATCAAATCCCCCCTCATTCTTCTCTTCTGGAGACTAAACAATCCCAGTTCCCTCAGCCTCTCCTCATAAGTCATGTGCTCCAGACCCCTAATCATTTTTGTTGCCCTCCGCTGGACTCTTTCCAATTTTTCCACATCCTTCTTGTAGTGTGGGGCCCAAAACTGGACACAGTACTCCAGATGAGGCCTCACCAATGTCGAATAAAGGGGAACGATCACGTTCCTCGATCTGCTGGCAATGCCCCTACTTATATAGCCCAAAATGCTGTTAGCCTTCTTGGCAACAAGAGCACACTGTTGACTCATATCCAGCTTCTCATCCACTGTGACCCCTAGGTCCTTTTCTGCAGAACTGCTACCTAGCCATTTGGTCCCTAGTCTGTAGCAGTGCATAGGATTCTTCCATCCTAAGTGCAGGACTCTGCACTTGTCCTTGTTGAACCTCATCAGGTTTTTTTGGCCCAATCCTCTAATTTGTCTAGGTCCCTCTGTATCCGATCCCTACCCTCCAGTGTATCTACCACGCCTCCCAGTTTAGTGTCATCTGCAAACTTGCCGAGAGTGCAGTCCACACCATCCTCCAGATCATTAATAAAGATATTAAACAAAACTGGCCCCAGGACCGACCCTTGGGGCACTCCGCTTGAAACCGGCTGCCAACTAGACATGGAGCCATTGATCACTACCCGTTGAGCCCGACGATCTAGCCAGCTTTCTATCCACCTTACAGTCCATTCATCCAGTCCATACTTCTTTAACTTGGCGGCAAGAATACTGTGGGAGACCGTATCAAAAGCTTTGCTAAAGTCAAGGAATAACACATCCACTGCTTTCCCCTCATCCACAGAGCCAGTTATCTCATCATAGAAGGCAATTAGGTTAGTCAGGCACGACTTCCCCTTGGTGAATCCATGCTGACTGTTCCTGATCACTTTCCTCTCCTCTAAGTATTTCATAATTGATTCCTTGAGGACCTGCTCCATGATTTTTCCAGGGACGGAGGTGAGGCTGACTGGCCTGTAGTTCCCCAGATCTTCCTCCTTCCCTTTTTTAAAGATGGGCATTACAGTAGCCTTTTTCCAGTCATCCGGGACCTCCCCCGATCACCATGAGTTTTCAAAGATGATGGCCAATGGCTCCGCAATCACATCCGCCAACTCCTTTAGCACCCTCAGATGCAGCGCATCTGGCCCCATGGATTTGTGCTCATCCAGTTTTTCTAAATAGTCCCGAACCACTTCTTTCTCCACAGAGGGCTGGTCACCTCCTCCCTATGCTGTGCTGCCCAGTGCAGTAGTCTGGGAGCTGACCTTGTTCATGAAGACAGAGGCAAAAAAAGCATTGAGTACATTAGCTTTTCCCACATCCTCTGTCACTAGGTTGCCTTCCCCATTCAGTAAGGGGCCCACACTTTCCTTGACTTTCTTCTTGTTGCTAACATGCCTGAAGAAACTCTTCTTGTTACTCTTAACATCTCTTGCTAGCTGCAACTCCAAGTGTGATTTGGCCTTCCTGATTTCACTCCTGCATGCCTGAGCAATATTTTTATACTCCTCCCTGGTCATTTGTCCAATCTTCCACTTCTTGTAAGCTTCTTTTTTGTGTTTAAGATCAGCAAGGATTTCACTGTTAAGCCAAGCTAGTCGCCTGCCATATTTACTATTCTTTCTATACATCGGGATGTTTTTTTCCTGCAACCTCAATAAGGAGTCTTTAAAATATAGCTAGCTCTCCTGGACTCCTTTCCCCCTCATGTTACTATTCTAGGGGATCCTGCCCATCTGTTCCCTGAGGGAGTCAAAGTCTGCTTTTCTGAAGTCCAGAGTCCATATTCTGCTGCTCTCCTTTCTTCCTTGTGTCAGGATCCTGAACTCGACCATCTCATGGTCACTGCCTCCCAGGTTCCCTTCCACTTTTGCTTCCCCTACTTTAAAATACAGCCAGCTCTCCTGGACCCCTTTGCCCTTCATGTTATTCTCCCAGGGGATCCTGCCCATCTGTTTTTATGCATTATATATCCAGTTGTATATCAAAAGAAATACCAATGTAGTGACTAGTTCTTCTGTGTATAGCATTGGTGAGTTACTATTATATGACATAAACTTGTTCTTGCTAAGTGGTATGGATGATGTAATTTGCATCATTATGGTAAAGTACTGCTTCTGTGCAATTGACTTTCTAAATCTTCTTAGAGAACTCCAGAATAGGCGTCATATGTTTATATAAACTGGTCATTATGTAGGTTCTATAAAAGAATAGCTATTGTATTCATTCATTCATTGCCCTGCATGGGCTATGTAACACATTGGGCCTAATCCGGCAAACCCTTTAGGGCCTAATCCTGCAAACCTTTCTGAGTATGGATTTTGCAGGATGGTGTGCTTATTTTGCATTGTGTCTTCATACAAACTATAGCCAAAAATGCTCTTGAGAAGAAAATATCGCCTTCTGATCTTTCCATCTTCTACTTTAAATCCCAAACTGCAGTTTGACAGCGGCAAATAATTAATTTAGGAATCCATTATATGATTTTTACATGTACATAATAACACAATATTATTTAATTAGTTTTCTTATTGCTACAAATTTGCCTGAGAATAATACCTATATAACTTCCTTTTTCCTTTTCAAATTACAAAAGTTTGAGTTATTATGAAAACTATTCATTCTTTGTATTTTGCATAGGCATTTGACCTTGAATTTATGTATAATCCAAGCAATGTATTTAGGGATTGCTGCCAAGGTCTGGGTTTATTCCCTACAATTACAATTTTCTTTGCTGACATTAACTGTAGAGCCGTCTATATCAATAGTCCATTGAGGCTTTTCTTCACAAGGAGTAAAATTCATCCTTGGTGTAACTCTGTTTAAGCCAATGGATGTAGTTGCCCCATTAACTTTAGTCTGAGATAAAGTCAAGGGCAAAAGGATATTTTTATGCAAAGTAGCATCAGTGGAGATACACTACTAATCATTGAGGATTAGAAGGAGGATATCCTTGTCCTCATAGCACCTTCATGCAGTTTTCTCTCTCTCATTTTTTAACAGAAGAGTATGAGGATTTTTCCCTCCCATTCTAAGAAGAAATTGCAGTTTTATCTGTTAATGTGAAGTGATGTTATTGGAAATGCAAAAATATTTCCTGAATCTTACTATTTTTGAAAAGCAATTCTAGTTGAAAAGCGATTTTACATACTTCCCACAGGTAGAATGGTACACTGTATGTTAACTTGTAAATGTTGCTGCTCCAGCTTGAAATACTATATTAATCTTTTGTGAATGACCTGTATGTTTAAAAGGACAATAAGACCAAAATTCCTGTATTTTTATGGTTGACTCCTGCTTGTGTTACTCATATGAGTAGATTCCCTAGACATCAGTGAGACTGCTTGTACACGTAAGGGGAGCAGAGTTTCTTCTGGATGTCTCATCTTTGTCTGCTCTTAAATTTCTTTGTACATTAAAATATTATAATGCTGTTTGCCATAAAGTTGTCTCTGCTTAATTCCACTCATCTGAGTTTTACCATCACTCTGAAACTACAAAGAATTTCCCTAATAAAATGTTTAATTGGCAATATTTTTATTGATCTCATTCCTGAAACTTAGAGATGCCTGCAAAAGGCTATGTGTTTATTCCATTTTATCTCAAGGCATTTTTTGTTCTTAACAGTAAATATATTGTACTGCACATACATATAAGAGTATGTTGTCCTTTCATTCATAAAGAATTGCTGTTCATCATTATTTTTAATTATAATGTTCTGAACTGAAATACATAGCCATTGGGAATATGAGTATTGATTAAAAACTAGGTTATGCTTCTGTTTAGTCGGTGGAAGGTTTCCCCCCCCCCTCAATTACTGTGTGTAGGAGAGGTCAATCTGATTGCATTGCCAAACTAGGTTAAGAGAGTATTTATATTACTGAATTGCATGGTCGCCATATCTTATTCAGAGACAGAGAGAACTGAGGTTTTATTCGCTCTAAATAAAGTACTTTAAGAGACTGTTCCTGGCATATAAGGTATCTTCATATTGTTTTCAAATTTAAATTGAGCTTTGTAAAACACATTTAAACAATATGCCATTTAAAGTAATAAGCAAATTCCTTACCTTCTATTTTAGGACCTATATTACTTTCACATCCCAAACTTGCCTTTAAGTAACATTGAAAGTCATTGGGGCTTAGATCCTCCAATTTCCATTGATTTCAGTGGAAGTTAGGAGCCTAAATACCTTTGAGGATCTGGCCCTGAAAGTTTCAAGTGCACAAGGAATGAAGAAGGGGGCACATAATGTGGATTTAATGGAAGGAGATATCTTACTGGTTGAAATAGTTCAAGTGGTGCAACTACTTATCATAATTTCATTTGACGGCACTGTGACACCGTTCTGAGTACTTCCTACAAGGAATGAGTGTTCTCCATTGTCATTGAGCTCCGTGGGCAATGGGAGCTCTTTGTACATTGCAGGGTTGGGCTCTACACAATGTCTGGTTTTGTTTTGTGTTACATTCTGTGTGAGGGTCACTGCAGAGAGAAAATTAATTATTAAAATATCATTACACTAGTCTAAGAATAAAAATATATAGTCAGGGTTGGATTTTCCAAAGCTCTCAGTGCTGGCCTTATTCCGTTCCCCACTGAAGTTAATGGTAAAACTCCTGTTGACTTTGATGGGAGCAAAGTTAGGCCTGCACTGAGAGCTTTTGAAAATCCTTCCATATTCATATTTGCAATTACCTAATTTTAGATATACATTTCTGCATAACTGACATGTCCATGGCTTTTATGTCAAACTGTAAAATGTATTTGCCTAATGAAAAGCATTACAATGTCTCAGAGGTGCCCCTGTATATGCACACTGATGGGAACACTTGGCCTTTGACTTCTGGGCTCAGAACATAACTGGGACATGTCGGTATCTAGAATATCCACATGCAGGGCCACACAGAGGTTTGTGGGAGCCTGCGGCAAAATCTGAACCTGAGCCCTTTTCCCCCTTTCTAAAAAACCAAGGGTGCAAAAATGCTGAGGGGAGATCGAGGGATGCTGCAATCTCACATGCCAGGTTGCAATGTCACACACTCAAATTTGTCTCAGATGCCGGTCCTGAGGTCACAATGTCACTTGGTTTGAGGGGCCTCTCAAATAAGGAGCTTAGGGCAAACTGCCCCTTCCCCCCACCCGGGGTGGCCCTACCCACATGCCATAATATCTTCTGGGAAATACACAGTACAATAAAGACATGTAATAAAATATCTATTTTGTTTACAAGTGCTCAGCTAGTGCTGGTTCTATGGTAGCCGCTTGAAGGAGGGGACAAAATAAAATTGTGAAAAATGTGTCCTTCTCCTCTTTAAAAAATTCAGAAATTTGAACATTTCCAACCATCTCTTGTAGTATGCCTAAACACCGAACTAAATTACATGTTAGAATATTTGTAATATTAATAATTTTCAAGAAATGCTGACTACTACATTACAACAGCAAGGTATTAACTTCATTTACAATATATACTTATGGAATGAGTAGACCGAGGGACCTGCTTATGTAGAAGATAACAGCAAAACTTCCATATACCTAGGACTAGATTGTGCCAGTAGAAAGGTGACATATCCCCTTTAAAGGCAGTAGGACCCATGACCACCCAACCCCTGTTCCAAGACATGGCCCCTTTAAGAACAGGTGTTCATGGGATCAGCAGGTCAACCTGGGAATAGGGACCAGGTGCCTCAGTCAGGTGACTATAATGATAAAAGACTGTGCTGAGCTCAGTCACTGGAGTTTTTCTGGTTTAGAGCAGAAGGCTGAAGAATCCTCTCAGAAATGAAGCATAGCCTCAGACAGGAGGGCTGTAGTTACGCTATTTGGGGGTGGGGACAAGGAATTGGAGTCTAAGACTTAGGGTTAGGGAGAGACTTCAGAAAGGGAAATGCAAGTAAAGAGAGAGTCCAGGAAGAGGAGCCCTTGGAATCAGTGCTCTATAGAAGAATACAAGGACAGCCAGGAAGGCTGATGGTGAACTTTAGGGAAAGGCACTAGGAAGGAGAAATGGGGGGGGCAGACAACCTAGCTACTCTAGGAATCCCAGGACTCAGTAGCCCATAGAAGCGGGTGGGTGTGGGTTCCCTCTGTGTTGCCAGCTAGTGAGGTGAGGCAGTGACCCCTGCATATAAGGGGATGTCAGGATCGATTGTAGTCTTGGAGGGCTGACAGTTGAGTTTGGGAAGCAATGGAACATCACACTTGTAGTAAAGTAGCCATTTAGGAGTTCCCTGGGTTACTCAGTGTATTATGGTTTGGGGCCATGCTCTATCCTTCCCTTATTTTCTGTTTAGTTAGTGGGTGTTTTTCCCCACTCTATTTGTTATATGGCTGAATGAGGCAGTTGTGTGTGTTTCTTGTGCAATGAGCAGTCCCTTTACAAAGCTAATAAACCAAAACAGCCCATAACAACCGGCAAATATGAAGACTCTAGGTAATCGTTCAGGTACTTTTTTTGAATAGAAGCCCATATATGTTCAAATACTCGGGTGTGGTAGGGGACATGTCTTTATGGGCTCCTTCTTACAGGATATTTTTCAAAATCTTGTTAATATCGCCATCCAATAAACACACTCAGTGTATTTTAAGGGTTTTGCTGTTATGAAGTAGAAAAGCAGAAAACATATTTATCTTTTTATGTAAGTTGCCGCAGCCATGACTCCTTAGGAAGATGGTTTCAGGGAAGAGAGGGAATTGTTTTTTATTTATTGCACAACATTATATTTTTTTGCAAATGGATGGTACCTAGCTCTTTTATAGTGCTTCTCCTTTGTAAAATGCTTGAGATCTACTGATGAGGTCAGTAGCATTATCAAGTTGAAAACAAAGGTTTGGCTTTCTCACTAAAGAATTATTTTTTCCACAGTGAAGAAAGGAAAAGGGTCTTTATATGGAAGTGCTAGTGTTGTTTAGTGGTTAGGGAATATAACTGGGAGTCAAGAATTAAAAAAGTCAAAACCCAGCTCTGCCACGGATTCACTTCAGGGCCTTGGGCAAGTTACTTACCTTCTCTGTTTATCTATCTATACCATGTAGTTAAATAATTTTTATAAATGTTTTCTTATTTATACAGAGGCTGGAAGATGTGAAATACTATATTCATGTTGTCAGTGAGGATAAAAACTATTTATATTTTCTGTTAACAAATTTGCCATTAACATTGTGTTGGTCTGAAGTATTTCCAGAGTTTGTATCACACAAAGGAAATTCTAGAAAATTTTCTCTGATGCCATGTGATAGGGTGTTTGCCCCCACACTAGCCTAGAAGGGGCTAATGAGGCTGAGACCGTTCCAATTAACTGGATAGGCAACAGCGGAGGGGAAATAGATGGCCTAAGTAATCCTCTGAATGATGATGGACCCCTGCTGAGAAGAAACAGGTGGGGCTAGTATAAAGCCAGGAACCTGGCAGCAGAAGGGGCTGCAGTGAGGGAACCTGTAGCCCCTCTTGACAGGGAGAGGGAAGGAAGGAAACCTAGGGGAAGAGAGTATAGGAAAAGGCTCAGGGAAAGGGCAGCAAGGTTTAAGATGGTGCAGACCTTGACTTCTGATTCACTGGTCCCTGAGCTGGAATCCAAAGTGGAGGGCCTGAGTTCCCCTACCAGCCACTGGTGAAGTGGCACCATCTGGGAAGTGAATGGGAAGACTGTCTGAGACAGTTTGTGTGGAAAGTCTTTGATACACTGGAAGGTGAGGACTATGGTGACCTGGGTGGAGGGCCAAGCCACAAAGAGAGTGCCCCTTGAGTCATAGACAGGTGAGAGAGAGGCAATGGCGGCAGAGCAACTAGTGACAGAAGGGGGCATTGGACCTAGAAAGAGTTAATCCTCAGAGGAACCAGGAGGAGGCACCACAGTGGTGAGTGGTAGCCTGTGCCATGCCAGTAAAATAACTTCTTAATTCTCTACAGAGTTCTTGATATTTTTGCAAAAGTGTAGGTAGAATTTTCAAAATTGCTTAAGTCAGTTAGGCTTCTCTGAAAATTTTATCCTCTGAAAATTTTAACCACTAAGACTAGCTTTCCTGTGTCAGTTTTAGACTGTGGGAAGTCCCAATTATGCAAATCAATGAGGGTCTGTGTGGACTCTGGGGTCTGCCCACATGGAGTTTGTGGCCTAGTTTGGGTCTATCTTTGGTTTCAGGCAATAAGGCTGCAATTCCACAACGTACCTAACCACCATTCTTAAAGATTATGCATCTTGCTGAATTGGAGTACAGTAGCTGGTACCCTTTGCTAGTTGTGATTCTTTTTCTAAGCAACTTCAATATATCCCTCATTTCAATGCTACACAGTCTAAGTGTCCCGTTGTTCTGAAAATGCCTTATTAGTGATGCTGAAAATAATTGCATATTGGTAACTATTTTTCATGGTTGTGTCTGCATCCTTCTTTTCTTGCAACAGAGAACCTATGTAGTTATGTTATATACTTGACTTTATTGGTGTCCTGCAATGTTCTACAACATAGTTTTTTACCTTGTCTGAAAATATATCTTAACTAAAGAAATAACATTTCTGTTCCTTTTTTAGTGATGTAAAGCAGAGCTGATAAAAAGATAGTGCTACACAAAATTCCTTGGTTTATCTACACTCAGTCTCTTCTGTATCAAATTTCCTTTCAGGTGTCTTACACAGTTCATTGATGCACAATGGAAAATTATGTTGCCATATAGCCTTATTTTCTCCTATTAAATTTATTACCCTTACTAGGAATCAAATGTGCATATGTTGTTTTACATTTTTGCTATCAGTATTTGATTCATGTGTTTCCAGAGGTTTCCAAGTCTTTTGTTATTCAGTCTGGCTTGTGGTAATAATAGCCATTTTCTTTAAGAAACGATTATCTGGTGAATAGCCAACACAGTCATTACTGCACAGAACTATGAAGAAACATATTTGTTTCTGTTGAAGGCATTTTTGATACATTAAATAATCACTAACAAGTCCCAGATGCTTATATTCAATATGTTGGCCACAAAATACTTGCATCCATTATTCTGAAAAATCCTGGCACTGTAGTTTATCCTCTATATATCTGGTTAAACTCACTTGGTATTTGAATCTGTGGACGTAGCTGTGCTGCACTTATCTTGTATTGCATTGTCCTCAAACAGGAGCCAGGCATCAAGATACGTTTTTTCAGTCTTCATAAAGCAAGCGGAGGCAATCTCTGGGGAAACCAAACTACATCTCTCAAAGACACTTCTGAAGTATCATAGATGTTAGTCTTTCAGCGCTCGTATTGAACTACTCTTGTGTTATTGCTTCACTTGGGACAGATGTTCTTTCTTGGCTGAGCTTCTTCACTGCAGTACCACAAGAGCCCATCTGAAAGTTTTTTTTATTTCTGGCAAAAGCTGACTTGTTCCTACTTACTGTTTGCTATTGCTGCAAACCCAGAGGCTGCTTATTTTAGTTTTAATTTTAGTCCTGGGGTGCGGAATAAGCCATCATAGCCATTTCTTCCCTGCTCTGCTTGGTTTTCTAATTTAGCTAATTAGTTTCTTGATTTAATTTACCGGATGAAAGATGTCATGTCGAAAGACTTATCCTAATATCTGTTGATTCTGCTTTAGGTAAAGCATTCATAAAACTCTCAGGCGCCACTCATCTGGAGATCTGATATGTTCACAATGAACTTGGGTCCCTTTAAAAAAACAGAGCATTGTGCTTAAAAGTAAGGGGGAAATTCAGAATGTTACTGCATATATGTTTGTTCACCAAGCTTTGAGTAAACAGCTTATTGTTTAAGCTCCTGTCCCCAAGCTTATTTCTGACACAACAGAGTCATATAAGGGCATATGGGTTGGTGCACCAGTTACTTGTTGTCCTTAACAAATTCTGGTGGAGCCTCCTCATGCCATCTTGTGTGCAATTCATAAACTGCATCCTGGGTTGTTCGCTTTCAAGTCCAACTTCTGAACTGCCTGATTATTGCAGCTACTAATCCTTGCTAATTCTTCCTGCTTTTTCACTGTTAATTATTTGAACAAAGTACAAGTCTTTTCAGGCTAACAGTGAAGAGATGATGCTCTTCTTCCCCCAGCTCTCCATAAAATTTCATTTCTCAGTTGTTGAGTTATTTCCAACTAGTCTTCCTAATACCATCTTCCCCTAGATGGTTCCCCTTCAAAACTGGCTTGTTTCTGAATAGGTTAATTAACTAGATAAGCTCAGCAGGTGACTTTTTCCCCCCTCAATGTGCTGAGGCTGGAAGTGTGGGGCCTCTGGGTTGCATGCTAAAGAAAGTCTGTCAGTCTTTGGCTGTGTCAGAACTCTTATCAGCTGCTGACAAAGGCAATGTTGAAGCTCCTTGTCAGATCTGTTCTTAAGAATCTTCATCAGTTCCTCTAGCCTCTTCTGAGCTACCCAGATTTGGCAGTGTTCCTTTTAATATTTCATGTCCCTTGACTTGTCTGGTCTTGAATCTTGTCCATTTCTTGGCAAGTTTCATTTTAAATATCTTGTAGCTGTTTTTCATGCCGCTGTTCCCTGTTTCAGGCCTTTGGGGTGAAAATAATATCAAAACAATATTTCCTCTCAAGCAGTGGGCTGGTTTTGATTTGTCACTATTTCAGCCTTCATCTAGTGCCTGAGTTATTTTCACTATATACTGTAGGTAGCATCATAAATGTACATGGTGCTTAAGGGAGGGCTAGGCCCACAGCTGGTGTAAATCTGCATAGAGCCACTGACAATGATCTGGCTGAAGTTCTTTGCCCAGAAAAGCATTTGAATGTGGGGTATCAGTGGATATACTGTCTATTATCACTGCTGCAGGTTGTAAAATGGGGGTTGAGAGAATATTGTGAGAGTGAAACAGGGAACAGTTGGAGAATACCGTCCCCTTCGCCACTATTCAGCCCCCCCCCCCCTTCTCTGGTTCATCTGTTGTCTACACTGATAGGCAAAGGGTTTAAATAAGGCTGACCCTATTGTAATTTTTCCATCTTTGTCTCTGAAATCCTTTTTTCTCAAGTAGGTGGCATGACCTAACCTCCTTCCTTAAGTCTATCACACAGTCAGCTCACCAGCTTTAACTAGGCTTTGTTAGTCTTCCCTTTGCTGCAGCTTGATTGTGAAATGTTTCTTATGCTCAGTAGCCAGGTTGTCTGACAATGGTAGTAGTTTAGGCAATGTGGCTTGTATGCATTTCATTCAATTTGGAAGGAAAAAATGGAGGACAGTCTACTCTATACAAATATTATGTTCTATTTACTGTAATAAAACTGATTGAATTATCATAACAAGCTCAGGGTATGTCTACACTACGAGAGTAGTTCGATTTTAGTTAAATCGAATATGTGCAATCGATATTAGAAAGTCGAACGTGTGTGTCCACACTAAGGACAGTAATTCGACTTTGTCAGTCCACACTACCAGGGAAAGCGTCGACATTGGAAGCAGTGCACTGTGGGCAGCTATCCCACAGTTCCCGCAGTCCACGCTGCCCATTGGAATTCTGGGTCGAGCCCCCAATGCCTTCTGGGTAAAAAAATGTGGCGAGAGTGCTTTTGGGTAACTGTCGTCATCCGTCAGTCACTACCGCCCTCCCTCCCTCCCTGAAAGCGCCGGCGGGAAATCAGTTCGCGCACTTTTAGATCAGTGACAGCGCGGACGCCACAGCACTGCGATCATGGATCCCGCTGCGACCATCGCTGCAGTTGTGGCCGTTCTCAACGCCTCGCAGCTTATCATACACCTTTCCCAGAGGCAGATGCAGAGAAATCAGGCGAGGAGGCTACGGCACCGCCGTGAGGGCCTGAAGTCGGAGAGTAGCACAGAGCTGTCAGAAACCACGAGCCCCAGCGCCCAGGACATCACGGTGGCAATGGGGCATGTGGATTTTGTTGAACGGCGATTCTGGGCCCGGGAAACAAGCACGGACTGGTGGGACCGCATAGTGCTTCAGGTCTGGGATGAATCCCAGTGGCTGCGAAACTTTCGCATGCGGAAGGGGACTTTCCTTGAACTTTGTGACTTGCTGTCCCCTGCCCTGAAGCGCAAGGACACCCGCATGCGAGCAGCCCTGACTGTCCAGAAGCGAGTGGCCATAGCCCTCTGGAAGCTTGCAACGCCGGACAGCTACCGGTCAGTCGCGAACCACTTTGGCGTGGGCAAATCTACCGTGGGGGTTGTTGTCCTGCAAGTAGCCAAGGCAATCGTCAAGGTACTGCTGTCAAAGGTAGTGACCCTGGGAAACGCGCAGGCCATCATAGATGGCTTCGCCGCGATGGGATTCCCAAACTGCGGTGGGGCTATAGATGGGACTCACATCCCTATCCTGGGACCGGGCCACCAGGCCAGCCAGTACATCAACCGAAAGGGCTACTTTTCAATGGTGCTGCAAGCACTGGTGGACCATCGGGGACGGTTTACAAACATCTACGTCGGATGGCCGGGCAAGGTTCATGACGCTCGCGTGTTCAGGAACTCTGGTCTGTTTAGACGGCTGCAGGAAGGTATTTACTTCCCGGACCACAAGATAACTGTTGGGGATGTGGAGATGCCTACAGTGATCCTCGGGGACCCAGCCTACCCGCTAATGCCCTGGCTCATGAAGCCCTATACTGGCGCCCTGGACACTGAAAAAGAACTCTTCAACTACCGGCTGAGCAAGTGCAGAATGGTGGTGGAGTGTGCTTTTGGCCGTCTCAAGGGGAGATGGAGAAGCTTACTGACTCGCTGTGATCTCAGCGAAACCAATATCCCCATCGTTATTGCAGCTTGCTGTGTGCTCCACAATCTGTGTGAGAGCAAGGGGGAGACCTTTATGGCGGGGTGGGAGGTTGAGGCAAATAGCCTGGCTGCTGATTACGCCCAGCCAGACAGCCGGGCGATTAGAAGAGCCCAGCGGGACGCGCTGTGCATCCGGGAGGCTTTGAAAGCCAGTTTCAAGGCTGAGCAGGGTACCCAGTGACTTTTAAGTTTGTGGACACAGAAGCAGAACTTGCCCCCGTTTCTTTACCCAGTTGCCGTCGACTATCCTCTCCAATCACATACCCCCTTCACCCCCTTCCCAAAAAATAAAATCTGTTCTGTTTTGTTAATGGACACCATTGTCTTTATTACTGTTTTCGCGGGAATGTTTTAAACCTAGGACGCAGACTGTGGCGGGGGGCGGGTTTAGTGTTGTGATGCAAATGATGCTTCTAAACTCCAGGAATGACAGGCTCCGCGGTGGTGGACTGGGTGTTTCAACGGAGCCTGCCAGCCCTCCTGGCCGGGACTGCGTGTATGTGTCGGCTATGTGACTGTCTTGCAGGGGGAGGAGGGTTACAGATCCCCTGCTGCGCGGCTCTGTGATCCAGGGTAAGGACCGCTGCATAAGATCTGTAACTGCCCTCCCACGCCACCAAGTCACAGAGCAACACCACCCCCCCCACCACACAGAACATGAAAACCACCTCCCAGACTGACCAGGATAACTAGTCACTGCACTGTATATGTGCCCTGCTGCTGCACCTGCCCCCTGCTAAAGGTGACTGTCCTGTCCAATGACCAAGCCCCTTCCCCCCCTTCAGACAGACTCCCCTCCAAAAGAAGAGGATGAAAACAGAAATGAACAGAAACGTATTCTTTATTAACAACCGCACATGGAACGGGGGGGTGAAACTTGGACGGGGTCTTGTGTGAGGCGGGTAGGAAAGGACTTTTCAAATTTTGGGGAATGAGAGCCTTCTAGTGGTAGAGCAGTCCGCAGGGGTGGAGTGACATTTTTCACGGCCCCTTCCACCCCTCCGTGTTTGGACTTTGGGTGAGGGGGGTATGGGACTTGGTGGCGGGGCAGGGCAGTTACAGAGAGACTGCAGCGGGGCTCTCTCCTCCTGCCTCCGGTCCTGCAGAACATCCACAAGGCGGCGGAGCGTGTCCGTTTGCTCCCTCATTAGTCCAAGCAGCGTTTGAGTAGCCTGCCTGTCCTCCTGTCGCCACCTCTCCTCCCGTTCAATGTTTGCCCGGTGCATTTGGGACAAGTTCTCCCTCCACTGTGTCTGCTGGGCTGCCTGTGCTCGGGAGCATGCCATTAGTTCAGCAAACATGTCTTCCCGTGTCCTCTTCTTCCTCCTCCTAATGTGCGCTAGCCTCTGGGCAGATGTGGCTGTGGGAATTGGAAAAAGGGAGTGAATTCCTGAGACAGATCAATGTATCTGTGAACAGAGAACATAGTCTTTCTCTGTGAACAAGACCATGCAGAGCACCTATCACACGCGCACTGAGGACAAGGTCGAATTTTCGGCCCTCGCCTACCGTGCCTGCGGTCTTGCTGTGGCGAGCTGAGGAGCAGGGCAGGACACCGGACTTTGTCTAGATGGCAAACATGGTAAGCCGTAGACTTGTGGCTGCTTAAAACTTTAAGAGTGGCACTGGCCTCCTTTCGCATAGAAAGCAATGCGAGTCTCTGCTGGCAGCAATCCTGCAAGCATGAACTCTGCCCCTGTCCCAGCCCCTCGCGGCTGTAAACCGCGTGGCTGTAAACCGGCGGTTGCAGTTCTGTAAAGGGACGGGCAAGCAGTCCCAATACTAACTTTCCCCTACCTAATTCACAGCAGGGAGTCATGCCAGACATCACCCTCCTGAAGGTCTCTGCGAGCCAGAAGGAGCGGATGCTTCGTGACAGCTTGCAGAAACCGGGGCCATTTGCTGCGCTGCTCTGCAAGGCCATGATCCCGGAGTACCTGCTGGCGTTGTGGCAGGGAAACGTGTCCTACCACGGGGGGCCTAATAAGCTCTCCCTGCCCAGGAACCTGCTGATGAGGCTGGAAAAACACCTGCAGGAGGTGTATGAGGAGTTCTCCCCGGAGGATGTCGCCTCTATCCCTGGTTACATTGACCAGTTCTTGGCTTAGGTGCCCTTGGAGGGACAAATGACTGCAGGGTTTTGGGCACTATAATCATGAAGCGGACATTGTGCAATTTTTTGAAAATGGTTCGGACTATATATTGAGGCGCCCAAAGACAGACTAATCATGACACACTTTGCACTGATTCCCCTTTTGTTTGACTTTCCTGTTTACATGTTTTGAAGCACTTTACCCACTGTTAATATTTTCAATCTTCCTGTTTTGTTGCAAATAAATGTTTACATGTTTAAAAGCACTTTAGCTACTGTTAATATTTTAAATATGCCAGTTATGTTGTAAATAAATGTTTAGATATTTAAAACACTTACTGCTTGATCCTTCCCCTGAATCTGTGTCTGGGGTAACGGCTGGGGAGGGTTGGTAGGGGATCTCGGTCAGGGTGATGAAGAGCTCCTGGCTGTCGGGCAAATCAGCGTTGTAAGCGCTGTCTACTGCTTCGTCCTCCTCATCTCCTTCCTCCTCTTCCCCGTCCGCTGAGGAACCGGCCGCGGACAATATCCCATCCTCAGAGTCCACGGTCAGGGGTGGGGTAGTGGTGGCGGCCGCACCTAGGATGGAATGCAGTGCCTCGTAGAAACGGGATGTGTGGGGCTGGGATCCGGAGCGTCCGTTTGCCTCTTTGGTCTTCTGGTAGCCTTGTCTCAGCTCCTTGATTTTCACGCGGCACTGCGTTGCATCCCGGCTGTAGCCTCTCTCTGCCATGGCTTTAGAGATCTTCTCATAGGTCTTTGCATTCCGTCTTTTGGAGCGCAGCTCGGAAAGCACGGACTCATCTCCCCACACAGCGATGAGATCCAAGACTTCCCGATCCGTCCATGCTGGGGCCCTCTTTCTATTGGATTGCACGGCCATCTCTGCTGGAGAGCTCTGCATCGTTGCCACTGCTGCCACTGCTGCTGAGCTCGCCACGGTGTCCAAACAGAAACTGCGCTTCAAACTGCCCAGACAGGAAAAGGAATTCAAATTTTCCCGGGGTGTGGCTGGTCAGAGCATCCGAGCTCGGACTGCTGTCCAGAGCGTCAACAGAGTGGTGCACTGTGGGATAGCTCCCGGAGCTATTAGCGTCGATTTCCATCCACACCTAGCCTAATTCGATATGGCCATTTCGAATTTAGCGTTACTCCTCTCGTTGGGGAGGATTACAGAAATCGATTTAAAGAGAGCTCTATGTCGAACTAAATGGCTTCCTGGTGTGGACGGGTGCAGGGTTAATTCGATATAACGGCGCTAAATTCGACATAAAAGCCTAGTGTAGACCAGGCCTCAGATATTTACTCTTTACCAAGAATCCAGTTTTTGCTTAAGAAGTCTGTCATGAATTGCCTTGCCTAGTCATTGCCTTGCCTAGTCAACAATTCTAGTGTTGGAGAATAAAATTACCTTTATTCATTCACAATACATATTTCAGAAAGGATAACAATACTCAAAGCAAACTGTATTTGCAATTGTAAAGCAAGCATCACATAATTCATAGCTTTCAGAAAACATCCACTCATATTTATAAAGGTACAATAAGCCCAACATCATTCTTAGCAGCACCCTAAGCTTTTGGTCAGCCAAAAGTCAAAAACAGCACCTTGATGTGGCTGACCATTAAAGTGCTTTTTCAAAGTCTTCCTCACCCACATAGCTCCACAACTGGTTCTTGTAATGGCCCTTGTGTCTCTCCATTCATCTTCAGCAGACAGCTGCTCTGCCTCTAACACAGTGGCAGGTTTTTCCACTTTGCCTCACTGTTATTATGCAGGACACAACAGACAGCTATAATTATGGGGACAGTAGGGTTTGGCTGTTGGGGGGGAAAAGGGAGGAGGGTTTGTCTACACTGCACAGTAATGCACTATGGGGTTATGAGACAACACCATTTTAATACACAATAGGGAACTTTTAGTGCATGCTAGCAGGGTTTGCACAGGTCCGTTAGTGTGCAAGATGTTGGTGCTCTTTAGAAATCACAACCTGTAGTGTGCATTGCTGGGCTGTGTAGACAAGCCCTTAGTTTCATATTAATTCCTCTCTCCATGTTCCCAGTAAACCTCTGGCTACTTTTTGGTTGCCCTCCTGTACAGTGGCCCTTAGTTTGTATGGGTAGGAAGCTACGGATAATCGTGTAGCTGAGGTGACTGTAGGCCTACGCTCACCACAGTGCAAGAGTCTCAAGGTATGTCTACATTGGAGCTGGAAAGTGTAATTTCCATTTTAAATAGACATACCCACCCAGAGTAGAATCCCAGCTGAGACCGTAGGTACATACTTGGGGCAGCTAATTTATTGCACCACCGGTAGTTACACTTCTAGTTTTAGCATGCTAGCTGGATCAGAGCTAGTGCAGGCATGTCCAAAAGTACTGACTTCCCCAGTTCCCAGGAGATACTCAACTCCTGCTCTGCCCCAGGCCTTGCCCTTACTCAATCCCTTCGCACTGCCTCTTCCTGCCCCATCACACCTTTTCCCGCCCCTCCACCCACCTCTTCCTGCCCCCGCTCCTCCCCCACCCCCATAGCACCTCATGCACACCGCTGAGGCACCGGGAGGGAGGGGGAACAGCTGATCGGCTGGGCTGCTGGCAGGCGGGAGAGCTGGGGGGAGAAGGAGGAGCTGATCCGCAGGGCTGCCGGTGGGTGCTGAGCACCCATTATTTTTTTCGGTGGGTGATCCAGCCCCGGAGCACCCACGGAGTTGGTACCTATAAGCATGTCTATCCACACTGGAAAGTACATCTACCCACTCCACTGTAGACACAGCCTCAGATGCCACATGGATCTGACGTGTATGTGGGGGAAATGCTGACATAAGGCAGGATGCTCATTGGGATCCTTCGTGCAGGGAAAGATGGCAACACTAAACTGGAATGTTCATCAAGGCTCATATGTCTCTCTAATACAGTGGTTCTCAACCAGGGGTACGTGTTCCCCTGGGGGTACGCAGAAGTCTTCCAGGGGATACATCAACTCATTTAGATAATTGCCTAGTTTTACAACAGGCTATCCATAAAGCACTAGCAAAGTCAGTACAAACTAAAATTTCATATAGACAATGACTTGTTTATAGTGCTCTTTATACTATACCCTGAAATGTAAATACAATATGTATATTTCGATTGATTTATTTTAGAGGGGGCCCAGATTTCCAGGGACAGGGGACTGACTTATTCAAGGTCACAGGGGAAATCTGTGACAGAGCAAGGAATTTAATGTAGATATGCCACATGCTGGGCTAGTGCCCTAACGAATGGGAAATCCTTCCTTGTAATTTTAACAGCTGCTACCAGGGCTTCCCCAAGATTTGGGCCCATAATGAGAGCCATTCATATCCAGCCTGCTATCAGTTTCACTAGTTCAGCTGGCTGGCAGCGCCCTTGGGGAGGGGGGCAGGGGATGATGACAAAATGTTTTGCCACCCTGACCAAATGTATAAATGAATAAATAAACACCAATCAAATAAGAATTCCAAGACCAACCCTTTCCTGACATCTTCCTCCAAAGTCACCCGTGTCACCTCCTAAACCGAGCAGGGGCATCTTACATCTCTTCTTTCCTCTTGTCTTTATCTGATTAAAATGGGACTGGATGTGTGTTGAGGGAGGTGGGGAATGCAAAGCGGAAAGGGCTTGAGGGGAGTGTCAGTGCCACATAAATCTGGTGTCCCTGTGGCACAACTGATGTCTGACAGGCTGCATAGGATTTGGGGCCTTACTCCTTATTTTTCACAGGAGATACAACTATTCACTCATTACAGAATAGTTGTAAATGTCTCCGTTATAGCATTAAAACATTTCTAAACTACAGAAGATCTCATTTTCCACACATTCTAATCCCCAGCCTCTGTCTGTATTGAATATGACAATAGGAGATATGGAAATGTCTTTTGTATTTGGCCTTGAAAGACTCCGATCAATAGGTTCTTTAACCATCAGTCCTACACATCAGGATTTTCACCAGTTTATTTTCCATGTGTGATTTACTTCAAGAGGCTTCAAATCTGTCCTAGGTATACTTTCTGACCTTGACTTTTGAACATCAAGGCCAAGCATTCAATCATTACCATATAAGTTCATACCCTTGGCATACCACTAGTAATTGATCTCATCTCTCTATTATTATGTTAAGCCTATATGGATTTAGAAGGACGAGATCCTTCCTAATTAACCTCAACTTTTTTGATAAGATTACCCTCAAGATTGACATTGGCAGTTCACAATTTATCTAGATTTTAAGGAACACTTTATAAGCTGTCAAGCTAGGGATTCAGACTTATTATAGAAATAGATTTAAAAACCCGTCTATAAAATGCTGAAAACAAAAAAGAGTCTATAAGCAATTATAGCAGTCATGGAAGATATGTTAAATAGAATCCCAGTAGGAACAGCACCTGAATAAATAGCAAAGAGTACGGAAGTACCCAAATGGTAGATTATGGTTCGTTGCATTTAATGTAAATTAAACTTTACTGATCAAAATACATAATGAAAATCTCAGATAAAAATAAATTATATTGAATGTAAGGGGGAAGGCTATGAGTGACTTTGAAATACTGTTAGGATTCTTCTCTGCATCTGTAAGGGCTGATCCTAAAGCCTATAGGAATGGAAGGCACTCAGCACTTTGCAGAATCAGGCTTTTAGGGCCAGATCTTTCACTGGTGTAAATTGGCATAGCTCCATTGAAGTCAATGAGGGATAATTTAGCACAAAGTGGATGGATCAATGCCAGTTCGCACCTGCTGACAATCTGGCCCTAAACGCATTGTTCAAATGACAATCCAATGTATCCTTCAATGAATTTATGCTGTTATTGTTCTGAGTAACCACAGCGCTGAAGGTATGAATGAGAGGGGGCTGTCCAGTTGCTACACACAGACAGTGTCATATTGCTGTATGTTTTTATACGTAGCTCCCACAAAATGGAAAAGTGCTATTAGGAATGTGCCTAAACTATATGAAGCTTTGATATGATGTAGAAAATGGGATACAGGCATCAAGTGAAATAAACTGGATGGACACTTTTGCAACTGACTGTAAAAGAGGCACAACATCTAAACAGGAATAGTGATGAGGCTTGTCTTGTGAAGGGGGAGGAAAGAGAGATCAATTTCTTGACTGAGATAAAGGGATGCAGACCAAATGGACATTTTAATGTAGTGTAATATTTTTATTTTAGATTGATTAGTCTGACCTTCTTCATTTTATCTAAGTATGGTGCAATAAGTTGTTTTCTTCTGTGGCCTCACTGGGATTAGAACAAGGATTGGCAATCAGCAGGGCTGGTACTGACTGTCCCAGAAATGGCAGCAGTTAGTTTGTGAGTGGAAGCGGATATTTAAAACTTTGTCTGCATAGATGATAAACAGAGCTGTTGATGGACAGTATTTGCAACATTATGGTCATATATTTGTGGACCTAAGGGGATCGGATACCATCTCTCCATTACTGTTACACTGGTAATTATATATGACAGTCTTATCATACTGTGTTATCAACATTTTGAAAGTATGTCATGGACATGGTGATATATTAATCCATTAGTTCTACATTATATTAGTGGAAACAAAATGTTTAATGCAGCACAAAAGATTGCTCTGTAACTCAAAAATGTGGAGTGAAAAAATGGCTAAGAGTAATTAAAATGAAGTTTTACAACATATTGTAATTTACAAAACTTGCTGACTCAAAAATGCTATAATATATATAATTATTTTTGAGATATTTATTTAGAAAGTTTTAACAGATTTACAAATAATTGCCTTGTAAATATGAGGCAAAATAACAATAATTACAACCATGAGCTTTGTTTAGAGAAACATTATACAGTAATATAGTCATCAGATCTCTCTGTTTAACGATGTTTCCATTTTACAGAGTGAGCCTCTTCACACCCCTCAGGACATGTTGTTTCTAGTGATTTTATTAAACTAAGTGAAATGTCTGATTATACATTTATCTAACTAGGCATGTCTATTAAATGCCAATATTAAAACACAAAAAACAAACAAAAACGGTCTCATTGGCAGATTCTATCTCTCTGTCTATTAAACTACTTAAATGGCCCCCCTCAATGCAGTATCTGGGCGCTTTGTGCTCTTTTAGCAAATGCTGGTTTTGCTATTACAGCCACAATTAATTTAGTTTAGAAAACTAAGTATGTCGTTTTAGTGAACTATAAATCAATAGGAATAGGATTATGGGAAACCCATTCTCCTGGAAATACACAAATATATTTTATCTTCTTGAGTGCATAGCTCAATAACCAATGATGTCAACCCGTGCTCCTGAGTCTCCTTCCTAGCTCCCTGTCTTATTTCTCATCAGATTCAAACTCCTCATTCTTAGTCCAAAGCTCTGTTCATTAATACCCCTGCCTCCCTCTTGGCTCTTACTATTCACGAAGAGCCGGATTTTGATACCCTTTCTCACACTGAGTATTCACCCTTCTTTCTTGAGTATTCCCATTGATTTCAAAAGGCCAGATTGTGTTCCCTTTACCTATATTGGATAGCACCTTACACATTGATGAGTCCCGCTGAGGGTAAGGTACTATTCATTGTGAACAAGGATGTAGCAGACTGACCTAGCAAGACTGTTTAAGGAATAAGGTACTACTTGTGTGACTAAGGGTATGCCTACACTGCAGTTAAACACCTGTGGCTGGCCTGTGTCAGCTGCCTCGGGGTTGGGCTAAGTGACTGTTTAACTGTGCTGTAGACTTTCGGGATCAGGCTGGTGCCCAACCTCTGGGACCCTCACTTTGTTCCAGAGCCCAACCTCCAGTCTGAGCCCGAATATCTACAATGTAATTAAACAGCCCCTTAGCCTGAGTCCTGCAAACCTGAGTCAGCTGACATGGGTTTTTAATTGCAGAGCAGACATGTCTTAAGAGTATCACAACCTGGCCTTTACGTTGCACACTAGGCTCTGCCATCTCACCTCACAGACCCCTTCATCTCCTCCTGATCATGCTTCTTTGCCTTTGTTCATGTTGCTACTTCCACCTGGAACAGCCTCCCTCCTCCTGCACAGCTCCTCCTTAAGGTCCCTACTAAAATCTCATTCCTCTCAGATCACCTTCTACAGCAGTCTGCCCTGCTCTGCCCTGCTTTGCTCTGCTCTCAGGCCCCATTCAAAACGTTCTAGGATTAGTTGGATGGAAGTCATAGCACACTTAGTTTGCATTTCTGCTGCATCCCTTATCCCTGTTTTCTTTCTTTCTTTCTTTCTTTCTTTCTTTCTTTCTTTCTTTCCTTCCACTGGCCACGGTTCACCGCTCCAGGCCAATGGGGGCTTCGGGAAGCAGTGGCCAGCACTTCCCTCGGCCTGCACCACTTCCCGCAGCCCCCATTGGTCTGGAGCAGCAAACTGCGGCCAGTGGGAGCCGCGATCAGCCGAACCTGCGGACGCGGCAGGTAAACAAACTGGCCTGACCCGCCAGGGGGCTTACCCTGGCGAGCCGCGTGCCGAAGGTTGCCGATCCCTGCACTACATATAAAGAGTTTGGGAGGATATTTGGGCTGAGGTCAATGAGGAACTGTTTTTAAGTACACTGTCTTGGGCCTTTTTTCTTAGGTCTCTGGAGCAACACAGCAGTGAAAACCCCCAGCAGTGGGGTGAGTTTGGATAGGAACCTATTGCATGTTCACACTGTATGGGGGAAAGGGCAAGTAAAGGATCTGGGGGTTACGGTGGATCACAAACTAAATCTGAGTCAACAATGTAATACTGTTGCAAAAAAGGTGAACATCGCTCTGGGATGTTTTAGCAGGAGTGTTGTAAGCAAGACACTAGAAGTAATTATTCCATTCTACTCAGCACTGATAAGGCCTCAACTGGAGTATTCTATCCAGTTCTGGGCACCATACTTCATGAAAGATGAGGACAAACTGAAGAAAATCCAGAGGAGGCCACAGAAATACGTAAAGATTGATAAAACATGACCTAAGAGGAAAGATTACAAATATTGGGTTTAGTCTGGAGAAGAGAAGACTGGGAGGTGTGGGGCAGGGACATAATAGTCTTCAAGTACGTGAAAGGTTGTTATGAGGAGGAAGATGATAAATTATTCTCCTTAATCACTGAGGATAGAACAAGAAGCAATGGACCTAAATTGCAACAAGGGAGATTTAGGTTAGACATTAGGAAAAATGACTGGGTAGTTAGGCACTGGAACAAATTAGCTAGGGAGATTATGGAATCTCCATCACTGGGAGGTTTATAAGAACAGTTTAGACAAACACCT